>NC_143031.1:79172500-79185000 GCF_057628025.1 Oncorhynchus mykiss
TTATTTTCTTCTTTTAATGAGCTTTTATGTTCTATAATTGTTGTGGCTTATAACAGTAATAGAAAGGGAAGAGAGAAAAGGAAAAACTGAGAAAGAGAGAGAAAGAGAAGAGGGGAAGAGAGAGAGGGCAGAGACTGAAAGAGAGAGTGAAAGAGAGAGCGAGAGAGAGAGAGAAGGGGGAAGAGAGAGAGAAAGAGAGAGTGAATGAGAGAGCAAGAGAGAGAGAGAGGAGGGGGAAGAGAGAGAGGGCAGAGAGTGAAAGAGAGAGCGAGAGAGAGAAGGGGGGAAGAGAGAGAGGAGGGGGAAGAGAGAGGGCAGAGAGTGAAAGAGTGAGCGAGAGAGAGAAGGGGGGAAGAGAGAGAGTGAGAAGGGGGAAGACGATAGAGGGCAGAGAGTGAAAGAGAGAGTGAGGGAGAAGGGGGAAGAGAGAGAGAGAGAGAGAGAGAAGGAGGGAAGAGAGAAAGAGAGAGAGAGAAGGGGGGAAGAGAGAAAGGGCAGAGAGAGAAAGAGAGAGCGAGAGAGAGAGCGAGAGAGAGAAGGGGGGAAGAGAGAGAGAGAGGGGAAGAGAGAGAGGGTGAGAAGGGGGAAGAGGATAGAGGGCAGAGAGTGAAAGAGAGAGTGAGGGAGAAGGGGGAAGATAGAGAGAAAGAGAGAGGGGGAAGAGAGAAAGGGCAGAGAGAGAAAGAGAGAGCGAGAGAGAGAGCGAGAGAGAGAAGGGGGGAAGAGAGAGAGAGGGGAAGAGAGAGAGGGCAGAGAGTGAAAGAGAGAGTGAGAGAAGGGGGAAGAGAGAGAGAGAGTAGGGGGGAAGAGAGAGAGGGAGAGAGAGAGAGAGAAGGGGGAAGAGAGAGAGGGCAGAGAGTGAGAGAGGACGCATCAGATAGAAAGTTACATGCTCTGAACAGCCAAAATACAGAAGGGGAGAGTACGAGAGATGAAGAGAATGAAATAGAAAGAGAGTCATAGAGAGGGGGAAGAGACAGAGGCTTCTGGGGAGGCCTGAGGTTCCCATGAACCCTATTTCCCATGGGTGCACACTGTGGGGGAGAACTGCGGGCCAGTGTACTTCCTGTAGTTCTTTAAATAGCCCAGCATTACGGAAAATCCACGGTAAATAAATAAATAACCAAAAACTCTCACAGACACACACACACACACACACACACACACACACACACAAAAATATACACACATACTCACGCACACACAGTAGCTATATAAATAAAGAAGTGAAAATGCGCTGGTCAACAGATTGTACCAACTGAAGTGTGTAGGGTGGTGATGTATTTGATACAGCTACACTGGGGCTGATATTAAACATCTAATGAAGCTGATGTGTTCCATGGAGAGGGGCAGAGCAGTTACCACTGTTATACAGATGACTGTGTTGTAATATTACAAGAGAATTTAGGTCATACTGAGGTCTATAGCAGGCTGGCATGTTGTGACTATATTAAAGACTATGAAGGTCTATAGCAGGCTGGCATGTTGTGGCTGTATGAAATACTATGAAGGTCTATAGCAGGCTGGCATGTTGTGACTATATTAAAGACTATGAAGGTCTATAGCAGGCTGGCATGTTGTGGCTGTATGAAATACTATGAAGGTCTATAGCAGGCTGGCATGTTGTGACTATATTAAAGACTATGAAGGTCTATAGCAGGCTGGCATGTTGTGGCTGTATTAAATACTATGAAGGTCTATAGCAGGCTGGCATGTTGTGGCTATATGAATTACTATGAAGGTCTATAGCAGGCTGGCATGTTGTGGCTGTATTAAAGACTATGAAGGTCTATAGCAGGCTGGCATGTTGTGGCTGTATTAAAGACTATGAAGGTCTATAGCAGGCTGGCATGTTGTGGCTGTATTAAAGACTATGAAGGTCTATAGCAGGCTGGCATGTTGTGGCTGTATTAAAGACTATGAAGGTCTATAGCAGGCTGGCATGTTGTGGCTGTATGAAATACGATGAAGGTCTATAGCAGGCTGGCATGTTGTGACTATATTAAAGACTATGAAGGTCTATAGCAGGCTGGCATGTTGTGGCTATATGAAAGACTATGAAGGTCTATAGCAGGCTGGCATGTTGTGGCTATATGAAATACTATGAAGGTCTATAGCAGGCTGGCATGTTGTGACTGTATGAAAGACTATGAAGGTCTATAGCAGGCTGGCATGTTGTGGCTGTATTAAATACTATGAAGGTCTATAGCAGGCTGGCATGTTGTGGCTATATGAAAGACTATGAAGGTCTATAGCAGGCTGGCATGTTGTGGCTATATGAAAGACTATGAAGGTCTATAGCAGGCTGGCATGTTGTGGCTGTATGAAATACTATGAAGGTATATAGCAGGCTGGCATGTTGTGACTATATGAAAGACTATGAAGGTCTATAGCAGGCTGGCATGTTGTGACTATATGAAATACTATGAAGGTCTATAGCAGGCTGGCATGTTGTGGCTGTATGAAATACTATGAAGGTCTATAGCAGGCTGGCATGTTGTGGCTATATGCAATACTATGAAGGTCTATAGCAGGCTGGCATGTTGTGGCTATATGAAATACTATGAAGGTCTATAGCAGGCTGGCATGTTGTGGCTGTATTAAATACTATGAAGGTCTATAGCAGGCTGGCATGTTGTGGCTATATGAAAGACTATGAAGGTCTATAGCAGGCTGGCATGTTGTGGCTATATGAAAGACTATGAAGGTCTATAGCAGGCTGGCATGTTGTGGCTATATTAAAGACTATGAAGGTCTATAGCAGGCTGGCATGTTGTGGCTGTATTAAATACTATGAAGGTCTATAGCAGGCTGGCATGTTGTGACTGTATGAAATACGATGAAGGTCTATAGCAGGCTGGCATGTTGTGACTATATTAAAGACTATGAAGGTCTATAGCAGGCTGGCATGTTGTGGCTGTATTAAATACTATGAAGGTCTATAGCAGGCTGGCATGTTGTGGCTATATGAAAGACTATGAAGGTCTATAGCAGGCTGGCATGTTGTGGCTATATGAAATACTATGAAGGTCTATAGCAGGCTGGCATGTTGTGACTGTATGAAAGACTATGAAGGTCTATAGCAGGCTGGCATGTTGTGGCTGTATTAAATACTATGAAGGTCTATAGCAGGCTGGCATGTTGTGGCTATATGAAAGACTATGAAGGTCTATAGCAGGCTGGCATGTTGTGGCTATATGAAAGACTATGAAGGTCTATAGCAGGCTGGCATGTTGTGGCTGTATGAAATACTATGAAGGTATATAGCAGGCTGGCATGTTGTGACTATATGAAAGACTATGAAGGTCTATAGCAGGCTGGCATGTTGTGACTATATGAAATACTATGAAGGTCTATAGCAGGCTGGCATGTTGTGGCTGTATGAAATACTATGAAGGTCTATAGCAGGCTGGCATGTTGTGGCTATATGAAATACTATGAAGGTCTATAGCAGGCTGGCATGTTGTGGCTATATGAAATACTATGAAGGTCTATAGCAGGCTGGCATGTTGTGGCTATATGAAAGACTATGAAGGTCTATAGCAGGCTGGCATGGTGTGACTATATGAAATACTATGAAGGTCTATAGCAGGCTGCCATGTTGTGGCTATATGAATTACTATGAAGGTCTATAGCAGGCTGGCATGTTGTGGCTATATGAATTACTATGAAGGTCTATAGCAGGCTGGCATGTTGTGGCTATATGAATTACTATGAAGGTCTATAGCAGGCTGGCATGTTGTGGCTATATGAAATACTATGAAGGTCTATAGCAGGCTGGCATGTTGTGGCTATATGAAATACTATGAAGGTCTATAGCAGGCTGGCATGTTGTGGCTATATGAATTACTATGAAGGTCTATAGCAGGCTGGCATGTTGTGGCTATATGAATTACTATGAAGGTCTATAGCAGGCTGGCATGTTGTGGCTATATGAATTACTATGAAGGTCTATAGCAGGCTGGCATGTTGTGGCTATATGAATTACTATGAAGGTCTATAGCAGGCTGGCATGTTGTGACTATATGAAAGACTATGAAGGTCTATAGCAGGCTGGCATGTTGTGGCTATATGAAATACTATGAAGGTCTATAGCAGGCTGACATGTTGTGGCTATATGAAAGACTATGAAGGTCTATAGCAGGCTGGCATGTTGTGGCTATATGAATTACTATGAAGGTCTATAGCAGGCTGGCATGTTGTGACTATATGAAAGACTATGAAGGTCTATAGCAGGCTGGCATGTTGTGGTTATATGAAATACTATGAAGGTCTATAGCAGGCTGGCATGTTGAGGATAATGACTATATGAAATACTATGAAGGTCTATAGCAGGCTGACATGTTGTGACTATATGAAAGACTATGAAGGTCTATAGCAGGCTGGCATGTTGTGGATAATGACTATATGAAATACTATGAAGGTCTATAGCAGGCTGGCATGTTGTGGGTAATGACTATATGAAATACTATGAATGTCTATAGCAGGCTGGTATGTTGTGGATAATGACTAAATGAAAGACTATGAAGGTCTATAGCAGGCTGGCATGTTGTGGATAAGGACTATATGAAATACTATGAATGTCTATAGCAGGCTGGTATGTTGTGGATAATGACTAAATGAAAGACTATGAAGTTCTATAGCAGGCTGGCATGTTGTGGATAATGACTATATGAAATACTATGAAGGTCTATAGCAGGCTGGCATGTTGTTACTATATGAAATACTATGAAGGTCTATAGCAGGCTGGTATGTTGTGGATAATGACTAAATGAAATAATATGAATGTCTATAGCAGGCTGGTATGTTGTGGATAATGACTAAATGAAAGACTATGAAGGTCTATAGCAGGCTGGTATGTTGTGGATAATGACTAAATGAAAGACTATGAAGGTCTATAGCAGGCTGGCATGTTGTGGATAAGGACTATATGAAAGACTATGAATTATTGTGTAGCTCAGTGTCATACGTGCACTAGGCTGTTTCTTTTCCTGTGCTGTAGTACTCAATGTGTTATTATGCCACTTCTGGACAGAGCTTTTCCCCCTATGAATAATATCACTTATAGCCTCCCCTCCCTTCCCCTCTGTACCTTTGTCAAACAGATCACATCCAGTCCCTTTCTCAAATCCACACTGGATTTTCCCTGGCAGTAATCATATTACATTTAGCCTCCATTTCTTTTTACTCCAGCCGACAGTCACTGTCTTTCCCTCTGAGTAACAGTCATGTATCTAGTCTTGATGGACTATATTCTGTCTCTCTGAGTAACAGTAATGTATCTAGTCTTGATGGACTATATTCTGTCTCTCTGAGTAACAGTAATGTATCTAGTCTTGATGGACTATATTCTGTCTCGCTGAGTAACAATAATGTATCTAGTCTTGATGGACTATATTCTGTCCCTCTGAGTAACAGTAATCTATATAGTTTTAATGGAGTATAGTGTATCTTTCCAGTATACAGTATTAGTAACACTGTATTATGGGGCCAAATCTGGACCAGTTGTTTCATCTGGGCCGTCTTCTTCCTACGGTCTTTCTCTGTTCGCAACATGCGCTATAGTATTTCCCTGAAGTATTTCCCTGTGAACAGACCATAGTTTAGTATTTCCCTGTGAGTAACAGACCATAGTTGAGTATTTCCCTGTGAGTAACAGACCATAGTTGAGTATTTCCCTGTGAGTAACAGACCATAGTTTAGTATTTCCCTGTGAGTAACAGACCATAGTTTAGTATTTCCCTGTGAGTAACAGACCATAGTTTAGTATTTCCCTGTGAGTAACAGACCATAGTTTAGTATTTCCCTGTGAGTAACAGACCATAGTTTAGTATTTCCCTGTGAGTAACAGACCATAGTTTAGTATTTCCCTGTGAGTAACAGACCATAGTTTAGTATTTCCCTGTGAGTAACAGACCATAGTTTAGTATTTCTCTGTGAACAGACCATAGTTTAGTATTTCCCTGTGAGTAACAGACCATAGTTTAGTATTTCCCTGTGAGTAACAGACCATAGTTTAGTATTGCCCTGTGAACAGACCATAGTTTAGTATTTCCCTGTGAGTAACAGACCATAGTTTATTATTTCCCTGTGTGTAACAGACCATAGTTTATTATTTCCCTGTGAGTAACAGACCATAGTTTAGTATTTCCCTGTGAGTAACAGACCATAGTTTAGTATTTCCCTGTGAACAGACCATAGTTTAGTATTTCCCTGTGAGTAACAGACCATAGTTTAGTATTTCCCTGTGAGTAACAGACCATAGTTTATTATTTCCCTGTGAGTAACAGACCATAGTTTATTATTTCCCTGTGAACAGACCATAGTTTAGTATTTCCCTGTGAGTAACAGACCATAGTTTAGTATTTCCCTGTGAACAGACCATAGTTTAGTATTTTCTGTGCAACGCTCATGGCCTCACTCCATCCTCCTGCTCTTCTCTTTCTGCTGGCTGAACACAAGGCGAGGGGTGAGGGGGAACAGGGAGGGAGGAGGGAGAAGGGAGGAGGGAGGAGGAGGCAGACCAGGAGGGAGGAGGGGGGAGGGGTGAGGGGGAGCAGGGGAGGAAGGAGGAGGGAGACCAAGAGGGAGGGAGGGGGGAATCAAAGTGGATCTCTCGGCGTTGTGCCTCAGGTCTCCATCTGTCTGCGTGGGGGGAGGATCCCTCCCTCCCTCAACTCCCCCTCCCCTCGTCCCCTCCAGCCCATCTCTTTATAGAGTGATAAAGAGGGTGAAGAAGGAGGGAGGGTGGGGGGGGAGAGAGAAGAAGGGTGACAGGCGGATTGGGAGATCCCAGGGTGGGTTGTTGGGAGAGAGGTGTTGGGCCTACCCAAGGCCCTGTTCTCAATCTGAACCCTTCAGGCAACTCCTAGTAAGAGAGCGCCGGTACAAACCTTGCGCAGATACTATATATTTAATATACAAAAGTATGTGGACACCCCTTCAAATTAGTGGATTTGGCTTTTCTACCACACCTGTTGCTGACAGATGTATAAAATCGAGCACACAACCATGTAACCTCCAAAGAAAAACATTGGCAGTAGAATGGCCTTACTGAAGATCTCAGTGACTTTTAACATGGCACCGTCATAGGATGCCACCATTCCAACAAGTCAGTTCATCAAATGTATGACTTACTAGAGCTACCCCAGTCAACAGTAACTGCTGTTATTGGGAGGTGGAAGCGTCTAGGAGCAACAGCAGCTCAACCGTGACGTGGTAGGCCACACAGCTCACAGAATGGGACTGCCGAGTGCTGAAGCAAGTCAAAATCGTCTGTCCTCGATTGCAACACTCACTGCTGATTTCCAAACTGCCTCTGGAGGCAACGTCAGCACAATAACTGTTTGTCGGGAGCTTCCTGAAATAGGTTTCCATGGCCCAGCAGCCGCCATTGGACTCCGGAGCAGTGGAAACACGTTCTCTGGAGTGATGAATCACACTTCACCATCTGGCAGTCTGACGGACGAATCTGGGTGTGGCGGCTGCCAGGAGAGCTCTACCCGCCCCAATGCATAGTGCCAACAGTAAAGGTTTGGTGGAGGAGGAATAATGGTCTGGGGCTGTTTTTCATGGTTCGGGCCCCTTAGTTCCAGTGGAGGGACATCTTAATGCTACAGCAGCATACAATAACATTCCAGATGACTGTGCTTCCATTTTTTGTTGCCAACAGTTTGGGGAAGGCCCTTTCCTGTTTCAGCATGACAATTCCCCACTGCACAAAGCGATGTCCATGCAGAAATGGTTTGTTGAGATCGGTGTGGAAGAACTTGACTGGTCTGCAGAGAGGCCTGACCTCAACCCCATCGAACACTTTTGGGATGAATTGGAACACCGACTGTGAGCCAGGCCTAATTGCCCAACATCAGTGCTCGACATAACTAATGCTCTTGTGGCTGAGTTGATGCAAGTCCTCACAGCGATATTCCAAAATCTAGTGAAAGCTTTCCCAGAAGACTGGAGGCTGTTATAGCTGCAAAGGGGGGACCAAATGCATATTAATGCCCATGATTTTGGAATGAGATGTTAGACAAACAGTGTCCACATACTTTTGGTTATGTAGTGTGTGTGTGTGTGTGTGTCTTTGTGTTTCTTCAAGACCTTGAGTTGTTGAACAACACTGACTTTAAAACCCTCTCTACAGAATATTTAGGATGCACTCATATCCAGCCTTGAATCTGTCCTTGAATACATCCCTAACACAAGCATTACCCAGCAACAGTACAAAGGAAACAGAATGGTTTTAGTTAAGTCTGATAGGTTTAGTTACAGTCTGATATGGAGCCAGGTTTAGTTACAGTCTGATATGGAGCTAGGTTTAGTTACAGTCTGATATGGAGCCAGGTTTAGTTAAGACTGATCTGGAGCCAGGTTTAGTTACAGTCTGATATGGAGACAGGTTTAGTTAAGACTGATCTGGAGCCAGGTTTAGTTACAGTCTGATATAGAGCCAGGTTTAGTTACAGTCTGATATGGAGCCAGGTTTAGTTACAGTCTGATATGGAGCCAGGGTTAGTTACAGTCTTATATGGAGCCAGGGTTAGTTACAGTCTGATATGGAGCCAGGTTTAGTTACAGTCTGATATGGAGCCAGGTTTAGTTACAGTCTGATATGGAGCCAGGATTAGTTAAGACTGATCTGGAGCCAGGTTTATTTACAGTCTGATATGGAGCCAGGTTTAGTTAAGACTGATCTGGAGCCAGGTTTATTTACAGTCTGATATGGAGCCAGGTTTAGTTAAGACTGATCTGGAGCCAGGTTTAGTTACAGTCTGATATAGAGCCAGGTTTAGTTACAGTCTGATATAGAGCCAGGATTAGTTCCAGTCTGATATGGAGCCAGGTTTAGTTACAGTCTGATATGGAGCCAGGGTTAGTTACAGTCTGATATGGAGCCAGGGTTAGTTACAGTCTGATATGGAGCCAGGTTTAGTTACAGTCTGATATGGAGCCAGGTTTAGTTACAGTCTGATATGGAGCCAGGATTAGTTAAGACTGATCTGGAGCCAGGTTTATTTACAGTCTGATATGGAGCCAGGTTTAGTTAAGACTGATCTGGAGCCAGGTTTAGTTACAGTCTGATATAGAGCCAGGTTTAGTTACAGTCTGATATAGAGCCAGGATTAGTTCCAGTCTGATATGGAGGCAGGTTTAGTTACAGTCTGATATGGAGCCAGGGTTAGTTACAGTCTGATATGGAGCCAGGTTTAGTTACAGTCTGATATGGAGCCAGGATTAGTTACAGTCTGATATGGAGCCAGGATTAGTTACAGTCTGATATAGAGCCAGGTTTAGTTACAGTCTGATATAGAGCCATGTTTAGTTACAGTCTGATATGGAGCCAGGGTTAGTTACAGTCTGTTATGGAGCCAGGTTTAGTTACAGTCTGATATAGAGCCAGGTTTAGTTACAGTCTGATATAGAGCCAGGTTTAGTTACAGTCTGATATAGAGCCAGGATTAGTTACAGTCTGATATGGAGCCAGGATTAGTTACAGTCTGATATGGAGCCAGGATTAGTTACAGTCTGATATAGAGCCAGGATTAGTTACAGTCTGATATGGAGCCAGGATTAGTTACAGTCTGATATAGAGCCAGGTTTAGTTGCAGTCTGATATAGAGCCAGGTTTAGTTACAGTCTGATATGGAGCCAGGGATAGTTACAGTCTGATATAGAGCCAGGTTTAGTTACAGTCTGATATAGAGCCAGGTTTAGTTACAGTCTGATATAGAGCCAGGATTAGTTACAGTCTGATATGGAGCCAGGATTAGTTACAGTCTGATATAGAGCCAGGTTTAGTTACAGTCTGATATAGAGCCAGGTTTAGTTACAGTCTGATATGGAGCCAGGTTTAGTTACAGTCTGATATGGAGCCAGGGTTAGTTACAGTCTGATATGGAGCCAGGTTTAGTTACAGTCTGATATGGAGCCAGGGTTAGTTACAGTCTGATATGGAGCCAGGGTTAGTTACAGTCTGATATGGAGCCAGGTTTAGTTACAGTCTGATATAGAGCCAGGTTTAGTTACAGTCTGATATAGAGCCAGGTTTAGTTACAGTCTGACATAGAGCCAGGATTAGTTACAGTCTGATATAGAGCCAGGTTTAGTTACAGTCTGATATGGAGCCAGGGATAGTTACAGTCTGATATAGAGCCAGGTTTAGTTACAGTCTGATATAGAGCCAGGTTTAGTTACAGTCTGATATAGAGCCAGGATTAGTTACAGTCTGATATGGAGCCAGGATTAGTTACAGTCTGATATAGAGCCAGGTTTAGTTACAGTCTGATATAGAGCCAGGTTTAGTTACAGTCTGATATGGAGCCAGGTTTAGTTACAGTCTGATATGGAGCCAGGGTTAGTTACAGTCTGATATGGAGCCAGGTTTAGTTACAGTCTGATATGGAGCCAGGGTTAGTTACAGTCTGATATGGAGCCAGGGTTAGTTACAGTCTGATATGGAGCCAGGTTTAGTTACAGTCTGATATAGAGCCAGGTTTAGTTACAGTCTGATATAGAGCCAGGTTTAGTTACAGTCTGACATAGAGCCAGGATTAGTTACAGTCTGATATGGAGCCAGGATTAGTTACAGTCTGATATAGAGCCAGGTTTAGTTACAGTCTGATATGGAGCCAGGGTTAGTTACAGTCTGATATGGAGCCAGGTTTAATTAACACTGATATTGAGCCAGGTTTAGTTAAAGTCTGATATGAAGCCAGGTTTAGTTACAGTCTGATATAGAGCCAGGTTTAGTTACAGTCTGATATAGAGCCAGGATTAGTTACAGTCTGATATGGAGGCAGGGTTAGTTACAGTCTGATATGGAGCCAGGTTTAGTTACAGTCTGATATGGAGCCAGGGTTAGTTACAGTCTGATATGGAGCCAGGTTTAGTTACAGTCTGATATGGAGCCAGGGTTAGTTACAGTCTGATATGGAGCCAGGTTTAGTTAACACTGATATTGAGCCAGGTTTAGTTAAAGTCTGATATGGAGCCAAGGTTAGTTACAGTCTGAT
This sequence comes from Oncorhynchus mykiss, assembly GCF_057628025.1. Classification (NCBI taxonomy): domain Eukaryota; kingdom Metazoa; phylum Chordata; class Actinopteri; order Salmoniformes; family Salmonidae; genus Oncorhynchus; species Oncorhynchus mykiss. The sequence goes on from NC_143031.1 coordinate 79,183,513, forward strand.
ATGGAGCCAGGTTTAGTTACAGTCTGATATGGAGCCAGGTTTAGTTAACACTGATATTGAGCCAGGTTTAGTTAAAGTCTGATATGGAGCCAAGGTTAGTTAACACTGATATTGAGCCAGGTTTAGTTACAGTCTGATATGGAGCCAGGTTTAATTACAGTCTGATATGGAGCCAGGTTTAGTTAACACTGATATTGAGCCAGGTTTAGTTACAGTCTGATATGGAGCCAGGTTTAATTAACACTGATATTGAGCCAGGTTTAGTTAAAGTCTGATATGAAGCCAGGTTTAGTTACAGTCTGATATAGAGCCAGGTTTAGTTACAGTCTGATATAGAGCCAGGATTAGTTACAGTCTGATATGGAGGCAGGGTTAGTTACAGTCTGATATGGAGCCAGGTTTAGTTAACACTGATATTGAGCCAGGTTTAGTTAAAGTCTGATATGGAGCCAGGTTTAGTTAACACTGATATTGAGCCAGGTTTAGTTACAGTCTGATATGGAGCCAAGGTTAGTTAAAGTCTGATATGGAGCCAAGGTTAGTTAAAGTCTGATATGGAGCCAAGGTTAGTTAAAGTCTGATATGGAGCCAGGGTTAGTTACAGTCTGATATGGAGCCAAGGTTAGTTAAAGTCTGATATGGAGCCAAGGTTAGTTAAAGTCTGATATGGAGCCAGGGTTAGTTACAGTCTGATATGGAGCCAGGATTAGTTACAGTCTGATATGGAGCCAGGATTAGTTACAGTCTGATATGGAGCCAGGGTTAGTTACAGTCTGATATGGAGCCAGGGTTAGTTACAGTCTGATATGGAGCCAGGTTTAGTTACAGTCTGATATGGAGCCAAGGTTAGTTACAGTCTGATATGGAGCCAGGTTTAGTTACAGTCTGATATGGAGCCAGGTTTAGTTACAGTCTGATAAGGAGCCAAGGTTAGTTACAGTCTGATATGGAGCCAGGGTTAGTTACAGTCTGATATGGAGCCAGGGTTAGTTACAGTCTGATATGGAGCCAGGGTTAGTTACAGTCTGATATGGAGCCAGGTTTAGTTACAGTCTGATAAGGAGCCAAGGTTAGTTACAGTCTGATATGGAGCCAGGGTTAGTTACAGTCTGATATGGAGCCAGGGTTAGTTACAGTCTGATATGGAGCCAGGGTTAGTTACAGTCTGATATGGAGCCAGGGTTAGTTACAGTCTGATATGGAGCCAGGGTTAGTTACAGTCTGATATGGAGCCAGGGTTAGTTACAGTCTGATATAGAGCCAGGTTTAGTTACAGTCTGATATAGAGCCAGGATTAGTTACAGTCTGATATGGAGCCAGGGTTAGTTAAAGTCTGATATGGAGCCAGGGTTAGTTACAGTCTGATATGGAGCCAGGGTTAGTTACAGTCTGATATGGAGCCAGGGTTAGTTACAGTCTGATATGGAGCCAGGGTTAGTTAAAGTCTGATATGGAGCCAGGTTTAGTTACAGTCTGATATGGAGCCAG
>NC_143031.1:79195000-79210000 GCF_057628025.1 Oncorhynchus mykiss
ACACACACACACACACGCACACACACACACACACACACACACACACACACACACACACACACACACACACACACACACACACACACACACACACACACACACACTCCATCATTTGATCACTCACACATAATATGAACGTAAATGTATATTTATTACTGACAACACACACGCATACTCACTCACATGCTGCTACTCTGTTTATCATATGACTTAGTCACCTAGGTCATATGATCAACATACTCTACATGGCCAAAAGTATGTGGACACCCCTTCAAATAAGTGTATTCGGCAATTTCAGCCACACCTGTTGCTGACTAGTGTATACAATTGAGCTCGCAGCCATGCAATTTCCATAGACAAACATTGGCAGTAGAAGGGCCTTACTGAAGAGCTCAGTGACTTTCAACCTGGCACCGTCATAGGATGCAACACTCACTACCGAGTTCCAAACTGCCTCTGGAAGCAAAATCAGCACAATAACTGTTCATCGGGAGCTTTGTGAAATGGGTTTCCATGGCCGAGCAGCAGCACACAAGCCTGAGACCACCATGCATAATGCAAAGAGTCGGATGAAGTGGTGTAAAGCCACCATTGAACTATGGAGCAGTGGAAACGCGTTCTTCTGGAGTGAATCCATAGTGTCAACTGTAAAGTTTGGTGGAGGAGGAATAATGGTCTGAGGATGTTTTCATGGTTCGGACTAGGCCCCTTAGTTCCTGTTAAGGGACATCTTAAAGTTACAGCATACAATGACATTCGAGACAATACTGTTATTCCTACTTTGTGACAACAGTTTGGGGAAGGATCTTTCCTGTTTCAGCATGACAATGCCCCCATGCACAAAACGAGGTCCACATAGACATTTTTTTCAAGATCGGTGTGGAAAAACTTGACTGGCCTGCACAGAGCCCTGACCTCAACCCCATCGAACACCTTTGGGATGAATTGGAACGAGAACTGCAAGCCATGCCTAAAAACCCAACATCAGTGCTCGACCTCACTAATACTCTTGTTGCTGAATGGAAGCAAGCCCCTGCAGCAATGTTCCAACATCTAGTGGAAAGCCTTCCCGTAAGACTGGAGGCTGTTAAATCAAATCAAATCAAATTGTATTTGTCACATACACATGGTTAGCAGATGTTAATGCGAGTGTAGCGAAATGCTTGTGCTTCTAGTTCCGACAATGCAGTAATAATAATCGCATGGTGCTACAGATGCAAAGGGGGGACCAACTGCATATTGATGCCCATGATTTTGGAATGAGATGTTTGAGGAGCAAGTGTCCACAAACTTTTCGTTATGTAGTGTGTGTGTGTGTGTGTGTGTGTGTGTGTGTGTGTGTGTGTGTGTGTGTCTTTGTGTTTTTTCAAGACCTTGATTTGTTGAACCACACAGAATTTAAAACCCTCTATAAAGAATATTTTGTTAAGGTTGCACTCATATCCAGCCTTGAATCTGTCCTTGAATACATCCCTAACACAAGCATTACCCAGCAACAGTACAAAGGAAACAGAATGGTTTTAGTTAAGACTGATCTGGAGCCAGTTTTAGTTACAGTCTGATATTGAGCCAGGTTTAGTTACAGTCTGATATGGAGCCAGGTTTAGTTACAGTCTGATATGGAGCCAGGTTTAGTTACAGTCAGATATGGAGCCAGGTTTAGTTACAGTCTGATATGGAGCCAGGTTTAATTAAGACTGATCTGATGCTAGGTTTAATATGGACCAACTCCATGTGAATCCCCATGATTTTGGAATGAGATGTTTGAAGAGCAGGTGTCCACATACACTACATGGACAAAGTATCTAATGTTTATCTATCATTCTAGTATCCCTGTAAATATGGTACTGGAACTGGCCTTGTACACTACACTCAGTGGTAAGTGTTGCTGACAGAGCTTATCAACATGTGGGGAGGAGAGAGAGAGAGAGAGAGAGAGAGAGAGAGAGAGAGAGAGAGAGAGAGAGAGAGAGAGAGAGAGAGAGAGAGAGAGAGAGAGGAAGAATACACTCTCAAATATACCATTCTATCTCTCTCCCTCTCTCTCAGCACCAGACCAGGGTTTTAGACAGCAGAAGGGATAAAGCAACTATTGAAGCAGCTATTGAAGCAGCTATTGAAGCATTCCCAAAAGATCCCTACTTCTATTCAAAAAGGTTTTCCTCCTCCTCTGATGTTTTCAATTATTCATGACAGAGACCTTTCTACTGTTGTGTTGCAATCTCACACACACACACACACACACACACACACACACACACACACACACACACACACACACATAAAGCATATACACACTCTCTTTCCGGTGTTTATGTTTTGTATTTCTAACCAGGCTTTCATAAGCATCATATATCCCATTCTTCTTCCAGCTGGAAAAGTGCATTAATATCTGCAGACAGCTGGTGTTTCTTAGGACGGTTTGACTTGAACCAGGACAAATCTGGTCCTAATGGATGGTTGGGGTCAAAGACCTTCTGACTTGTTGAAATCACTTGTTGTTTTGTGCTGATCATGTGCTCTGGGAGAAGTGTGTGTAGGAGGGATGTCAGAAATAACAGAAGGTTAGCTCCTGCGTGGATTTGTGGGTAAGAGCATGACATCACGGGTTCAAACACAAAAGGTTCAAGATCACATACTGAAAATGTATGTTCTCACTGTAAGTTATAACGCAGAAAATAAGTTACGTAAGTATTATTTAATGGGAAATCAGCGATTGGTACATTCATTTTTGAACTATTAAATATGATTTTGACCTCATGCATGGTCGAGCCTTGTATTCATAGCTCCGTCATTTGAGTGGTTCCCTTCCTTCCAGCCCCCAAATCATCAGCTGTTTACCACAAAAGGCCTTCATTATTCCACTGCCTCTTCAACACATTCCTCTGGATCCCAGCCTCTGTAATACAGTATCACCCAGGACACACAGCTAATGAATATGGTAATACTTTGACCCTTGCAACTCCTGTGACTCAAAGCAGACAGAATCTGAATTAAATATGTCCGTGATTAAACTCTAAAATAATTTAATCAGGCCAATATGATAGAGGTCATCGAAGGCATCCACAGGGTCTCATAGAAGTGTGTGTGTGTGTGTGTGTGTGTGTGTATGTGTGTTTGTTTGTGTGTGTGTGTGTGTGTGTGTGTGTGTATGTGTGTTTGTTTGTGTGTGTGTGTGTGGGTGCGTGCGCGTGCGTGTGTGTGTGTGTGTTTGTGTGCGTGAGTATGAGTGAGTGAGTGTGTGTGTGTGTGTGTGTGTGTGTGAGTGTGTGTATGTGCGTGTGTGTTTAAGTGTGTGTGTGTGCGTGCGTGTATGTGCGTGTGTGTGTGTGTGTGTGTGTGTGTGTGTGTGTGTGTGTGTGTGTGTGTGTGTGTGTGTGTGTGTGTGTGTGTGTGTGTGTGTGTGCGTTGATGTGCGTGTGTGTGTCTTTAACTGACTCAGGAGAGGTAACATAGTATCACAGTCAACATGCAGTCTGTTAACCTTTAAAACACTAAATATACACCAATGGGACTGGAGAAAGAGTTTTACCACAAAGATACAAGAGTCCACACACACCCACACACACACACACACACACACACGCACGCACACACACACACACACATACACACACACACACACACACACACACACACACACCTGCCGGTATATGCTTGTGTGGGAGGTTCTGAATACTTAGCAGTAGCTTATAGCAATGGGATTAGCCTTTAGTTCGTTGGTGGGAGCATCTCCTCAGCCTCTAGGCTGTATCGTGTGTCTCTGTGTGTGATCCAGCACATCTTTATGTATTCTGGACAAAAATATAAACGCAAACAATTTCAAGATGTTCCCTGAGTTCATATCAGTTCATATGAGGAAACCAGTCAATAAAAATAAAACAAATGATGGCTTAACACATGACTGGGAATACTGATACGCTGGTCACAGATAGCTTTTTAACAAACGGTAGGGGCATGGATCAGAAAACCCGGCAGTATCTGGTGTGACTACCTCTTGCCACGTGAAGTTTATCAGGCTGTTGATTGTGGCCTGCTGGATATTGTTGTCCCACTCCTCTTCCATGGCTGTGTGAAGTTGCTGGATATTGGCGGGAACTGGAACACGCTGTCGTACACGTCGGCCCAGAGCATCCCGAACATGATCAATGGGTGACATGTCTGGAGAGTGCTCAGGTCATGGAAGAACTGGGACGTTTTCAGCTTCCAGGAATTGTGCACAGATCCTTGCGACATGGGGCCCTGCAATATCATGATCAAACATGAGGTGATGGTGGCAGATGAACGACTCGACAACGGGCCTCAGGATCTCGTCACGGTATCTCTGTGCATTTAAAATGCCATCCATCAAATGCAATTGTGTTCATTGTCCGTAGATTATGCCTGCCCATACCATAACCCCACCACCACCACTGTTCACAACATTGACATCAGCAAACTGTTCGCCCACACAACGACATACACGTGGACATTCCTGCAGTCAGCATGCCAATTTCACTCCCCTCAAAATTATAGATGTTTGTGGCAATGTGTTTTTTTGACAAAACTGCACATTTTAGAGTGGACTTCTATTGTCCCAAGCACGAGTTGCACCTGCGTAATGATCATGCTGTGGATGGATTATCTTGGCAAAGGAGAAATGCTCAGTAACAGGGATGTAAACATATTTGTGCACAACATTTGAGAGAAATAAGCATTTTTTTGTGCGTGAGGAACATTTCTGGTATCGTTTATTTCAGCTCATGAAACATGGGACCAACACTTTACATGTTGTGTTTATATTACGGTTCAGTATAGAATGATGATGATATTTTTGTTCAGTGTGTGTCTGAGAGTGTGAATCCCTTTTTTTGTGTTCCTGTATCTCTGCTACCGTTTGGCTGACGAGCAGTGTACTAACCCTTCACACACACAAATAAACAATAAACACAAACACACACACACAAATAAACAATAAACACAAACACACAAACACACACAAATAAACACATTAACACAACAAAAACACATAAACAATAACCACAAACAAACACACAAATAAAAACACACAAACACATTAACATATAAACACACACACACACACACATACACACACACACACCTAAACACATAAACATGTAAACTAGACGTTCAGTACTGTGGCATTGAGACGTGACATCGGGCCTAGACGTTCAGTACTGTGGCAGAGAGGAGACGTGACATCAGGCCTAGACGTTCAGTACTGTGGCAGAGAGACGTGACATCGGGCCTAGACGTTCAGTACTGTGGCAGAGAGGAGACGTGACATCAGGCCTAGACGTTCAGTACTGTGGCAGAGAGACGTGACATCGGGCCTAGACGTTCAGTACTGTGGCAGAGAGGAGATGTGACATCAAGCCTAGACGTTCAGTACTGTGGCAGAGAGGAGATGTGACATCAGGCCTAGACGTTCAGTACTGTGGCAGAGAGGAGACGTGACATCAGGCCTAGACGTTCAGTACTGTGGCAGAGAGGAGACGTGACATCGGGCCTAGACGTTCAGTACTGTGGCAGTCTGGAGCAGCTCTGAGAACTGAACGTTCACTTCAGACACAACACACACAAACACACACACACACACACACACACACACACACACACACACACACACACACACACACACACACCGTTCCATGTTTTAAGGCTTGGCTGGAACAGCGGTCTGTCATCTGAAGGAACCATGTGATACTGTTTGATAGACTGGAAGGAACCATGTGATACTGTGTGATAGACTGGAAGGAACCATGTGATACTGTGTGATAGACTGGACACTGTTTGATAGACTGGAAGGAACCATGTGAAACTGTGTGATAGACTGGAAGGAACCATGTGATACTGTGTGATAGACTGGAAGGAACCATGTGATGCTGTGTGATAGACTGGACACTGTTTGATAGACTGGAAGGAACCATGTGAAACTGTGTGATAGACTGGAAGGAAACATGTGATACTGTGTGATAGACTGGAAGGAACCATGTGATACTGTGTGATAGACTGGAAGGAACCATGTGATACTGTGTGATAGACTGGAAGGAACCATGTGATACTGTGTGATAGACTGGAAGGAACCATGTGAAACTGTGTGATAGACTGGAAGGAACCATGTGATACTGTGTGATAGACTGGAAGGAACCATGTGATACTGTGTGATAGACTGGAAGGAACCATGTGATACTGTGTGATAGACTGGAAGGAACCATGTGATACTGTGTGATAGACTGGAAGGAACCATGTGATACTGTGTGATAGACTGGAAGGAACCATGTGATACTGTGTGATAGACTGGAAGGAACCATGTGATGCTGTGTGATAGACTGGACACTGTTTGATAGACTGGAAGGAACCATGTGAAACTGTGTGATAGACTGGAAGGAACCATGTGATACTGTGTGATAGACTGGAAGGAACCATGTGATACTGTGTGATAGACTGGAAGGAACCATGTGATACTGTGTGATAGACTGGAAGGAACCATGTGACACTGTGTGATAGACTGGAAGGAACCATGTGATACTGTGTGATAGACTGGAAGGAACCATGTGACACTGTGTGATAGACTGGAAGGAACCATGTGATGCTGTGTGATAGACTGGAAGGAACCATGTGATACTGTGTGATAGACTGGAAGGAACCATGTGATACTGTGTGATAGACTGGAAGGAACCATGTGATGCTGTGTGATAGACTGGACACTGTTTGATAGACTGGAAGGAACCATGTGATGCTGTGTGATAGACTGGAAGGAAACATGTGATACTGTGTGATAGACTGGAAGGAACCATGTGATACTGTTTGATAGACTAGATGCCACTGTGAACTGTCAACCTAGCCAGGGATACAGTGTGTGTGTGTGTGTGTGTACCTGCATGCATTCATTCCTTCGCTGTGTTTTTCTCTGATAGACTGGATCTATGATAGACTGGATCTATGATAGACTGGATCTCTGACAGACTGGATCTATGATAGACTGGATCTATGATAGACTGGATCTCTGACAGACTGGATCTATGATAGACTGGATCTCTGATAGTTTGGATCTCTGATAGACTGGATCTATGATAGACTGGATCTATGATAGACTGGATCTATGATAGACTGGATCTCTGATAGACTGGATCTCTGATAGACTGGATCTATGATAGACTGGATCTATGATAGACTGGATCTCTGATAGACTGGATCTATGATAGACTGGATCTCTGATAGAGTGGATCTATGATAGACTGGTTTTGGGAAACTGCAATAGAGGGTTTTGGGGCAGAGTGTATGTGTGTGTGTGTATGTGTGTGTGTGTGTGTGTGTGTGTGTGTGTGTGTGTGTGTGTGTGTGTGTGTGTGTGTGTGTGTGTGTGTGTGTGTGTGTGTGTGTGTGTGTGTGTGTGTGTTAATACCACTGTGTGATGGACTGAAAGCTAGTGTGTCGTATCAAACTAACCAGACTTACCGTAGAGAGTTGTGATGCACCGGCTACATTTACACAGGCAGCACAAATCTGATCTTTGCCCATTTACTATTAACTGTGATTGGTCCAAAAAACATTTTGAATTGGACTGTGATTGATCTCTATAGCGGAAGACCAGTCTGGATTGGACTGTGATTGATCTCTCCAGTGGAAGACCAGTCTGGATTGGACTGTGATTGATCTATCCAGTGGAAGACCAGTCTGGATTGGACTGTGATTGATCTCTCCAGTGGAAGACCAGTCTGGATTGGACTGTGATTGATCTCTCCAGTGGAAGACCAGTCTGGATTGGACTGTGATTGATCTATCCAGTGGAAGACCAGTCTGGATTGGACTGTGATTGATCTCTCCAGTGGAAGACCAGTCTGGATTGGACTGTGATTGATTTCTACAGAGGAAGACCATTCTGGATTGGACTGTGATTGATCTCTAAAGTGGAAGACCAGTCTGGATTGGACTGTGATTGACTTCCTGTGGAAATACAGCTAGAGAGTCTCCGTTGTGCTCCACTGTGTGATCCAGGAAAGAAGACAGGTAACATAAAGTGACACAGAACAGTAGAAAGTAGCACCGCGGTTCCCAAGCTTGGGGTCGGGGTCCCCTGTGAACATTTGTTATCGAACAAATTACGTTTTTTTTTCTCTTGGAATTGGTGTAGAATACAGCAGTTTAGTGTCAAACAAAATACACTATTAGAATGGGGTTTTATGTCAGGTAGCCTTGGTTAAGAGAGTTGGGTCAGTAACCCAAAGGTCGCCGGTTCGAACCCGAGAGCGGACGAGGTGATAAATCTGCCGAGGTGCCCTTTGAGCAAAGACACTTAACCCTAATTGCTCCTGTAAGTCGCTCTGTGTGAGAGCATCTGGGAAATTACATACATGTACATTATCAAGTGTTGGGACAAGCCTGCAAGACCATTTAGTGAATATAAACATATAAACATGAACTGGGGAATGATCTAGTGTCAGGCTGAAGTTGTCTGCTGTAAAACTCCTGGAGTATCACAACACAAAACTAAAGTGCAACAACACATCTGGCATTACTAACGAGATTAAAAAAAGCAACATCCTCAGTATCTAAATAGATATGATAATTAGTAACGTTTACTTCTTTAAAGTAGAGTCACTTCAATGGCGGATTGTGTTTTAACACACACACACAGGTGTGGATTCGCTAGTTGAGCATCGATGAGCATCTCACACATCAAGCAGACACATGTTCACACAGATGGTATCGTTATCTGGACGTGTGTGTGTGTGTGTGTTCTGACAGACGGTCTTATGATCTGGATGTGTGTGTGTGTGTGTGTGTGTGTGTGTGTGTGTGTGTGTGTGTGTGTGTGTGTGTGTGTGTGTGTGTGTGCGTGTGTTCAGACAGACGACCTCGTTACCTGGATGGGACCCAGCTGCTCCTGATGTAATTTTCCCAGTAGAACGAGGCCTTGTTCATTATGGATCAAATGGTGGACAACAGGTGTTTTTGGGAATGTAAATTAACACTTCCTATTGGACCAGCTCATCAGATGACACTATCTCTACTGCACACCACACTTCCCTTTCCCACCTGGAAAAATGGGAAACATATGTACTGTATGTAGGAAAAGGAGGGCCGAACAGGCCCCCATTAAAATCGATGGGACTGTAGTGGAGCGGGTCGAGAGTTTCAAGTTCCTTGGTGTCCACATCACCAATGAACTATCATGGTCCAAACACACCCAAGACAGTCATGAAGAGGGCAAGACAACACCTTTTCCCCCTCAGGAGACTGAAAAGATTTGGCATGGGTCCCCAGATCCTCAAAAAGTTCTACAGCTGCACCATCATGACCGGTTGCATCACTGGCTGGTATGGCAACTGATGGGTATCTGACGTAAGGCACTACAGAGGGTAGTACATCACTGGCTGGTATGGCAACTGATGGGTATCTGACGTAAGGCACTACAGAGGGTAGTACATCACTGGCTGGTATGGCAACTGATGGGTATCTGACGTAAGGCACTACAGAGGGTAGTGTATACGGCCCAGTACATCACTGAGGCTGAGCTTCCTGCCATCCAGGACCTCTATACCAGGCGGTGTCAAAGGAAGGCCCAAAAAAATGTCAAAGACTCCAGTCATCCAAATCATAGACTGTTCTCTCTGCTACCGCATGACAAGCGGTACCGGAGTGCCAAGTCTGAGATCAAAAGGCTCAGCTTCTACTCCCAAGCCATCAGACTGCTTAACAATTATTCAAATGGCCACTATTTACAGTGCCTTACAAAAGTTTTCACCCCCCATGGCATTTTTCCTATTTTGTTGCATTACAACCTGTAATATAATTTACATTTTAATTTGGATTTTATGTAATGGACATACACATAAAAGTCCACATTGGTGAATTGAAATTTAAAAAAATGCTTGTTTCAAACAATCGAAAAAATTAAAAAACGAAAAGTGGTGAGTGCATATGTATTCACCCCCTTTGCTATGAAGCCCCTAAATATGATCTGGTTCAACCAATTACCTTCAGAACTCAAATAATTTGTTAAATAAAGTCCAGCTGTAATATATGCAATATAAGTGTCACATGATCAGTCACATGATGTCAGTATATATGCATCTGTTCTGAAAGGCCACAGAGTACGTAACACCACCAAGCAAGTGGCACTATGAAGACCAAGGAGCTTTCCAAACAGGTCAGGGACAAAGTTGTGGAGAAGTACAGATCAGGGTTGGGTTATAAAAAAAGATCTGAATCTTTGAACATCCCACAGAGCGTATATTAAATCCATTATAATAAAATGGAAAGAATATGGCACCACAATAAACCTGCCAAGAGAGGGCCACCACCCACCAAAACTCACGAACCAGACAATGAGGGAATTAATCAGAGGCAACAAGGAGACCAAAATGGGTAGGGGGCAGTATTTTGATGTCCGGATGAAAAGCGTGCCCAAAGTAAACTGCCTGTTACTCAGGCCCAGAAGCTATGATATGCATATAATTGGTAGATTTGGATAGAAAACACTCTAAAGTTTCTGAAATTGTTAACATAATGTCTATGAATATAACAGAACTGATATGGCAGGCGAAACCCCGAGGACAAACCATCCCTCAAAAAAACAATTTTCATCCTACCACTGTTTCCAATGGCTGTCATTTTTATCATCAGGCAAAAAATACTCCCAGATTGCAGTTCCTAGGGCTTCCACGATGTCAACAGTCTTTAGAAAGAGTTTAATGCTTGTTTTAGGAAAAATAAGCTAGAAATTGTAGTTTTTCTAGGAGAGCGCATTCTTTGTTGTTTATTTTCCGGTAAAGACAATAACGATTCTCCGTCTTAAAATGTATCATTTATTTACGTATTAGGGTACCTGAGGTTTGATTATAAACGTTGTTTGACTTGTTTGGAGAAGTTTACTGGTACCGTTTGGGATTCATTTTGTATGTATTTTGATGGAGGGAAACTGGGTGGATTATTGACTGAAGCGCGCCAGATAAACTGAGTTTTTGGGGATATAAAGAAGGACATTATCAAACAAAAGGACCATTTGTGATGTATCTGGGACCTTTTGGAGTGCAAACAGAAGAAGATCATCAAAGGTAAGCCATTTCTTATATTGCTATTTCTGACTTTCGTGGCGCACCTGCTTTGTTGAAATATGTTTTTCATGGATTTGTATGCGGGGTGCTGTCCTCAGATAATCGCATGGTGTGTTTTCGCCGTAAAGCCTTTTCGAAATCTGACACAGCGGCTGGATTAACAAGAAGTTAAGCTTTATTTTGATGCATAACACATGTGTTTTCATGAATGTTAAATATTTATATTTTTGCAATTTGTATTTCGTGCTCTGCAATTTCACCGGATGTTGTCGAGGCCATAATTAACATCCATCATTTTTCTGATTATTTATATGTATTGCGCGTCCTCCAAGTTCCCCGGAAGTTGTCGACAGGTGCACGTCTAACCCCAAGTTCCCCGGAAGTTGTCGACAGGTGCACGTCTAACCCCAAGTTCCCCGGAAGTTGTCGACAGGTGCACGTCTAACCCCAAGTTCCCCGGAAGTTGTCGACAGGTGCACGTCTAACCCCAATTTCCAGGGTGTAAGGCAACACAACACACACACACACTTGGAAAAATACCAAGTGGGTGAATACTTTCACAAGCCACTGTACATTGACCCCCTTTGTTTTTACACTGCTGCTACTCTGTGGTGATGATGATGATCATGGCGATATTAATGATGAGGATGATGATGTTGGTGATGAAGGTGGTGATGATAATGGCGATATTAATGATGATGATGATGATAGTGGTGATGAAGATGGTGGTGATGAGGATGATGATGATGTTAATATTAATGATGTTGACGATGATATTAATGATGATATTAATGATGATGGTGATGATGATGATGAAGGTGGTGAGGATTTTTCCCATTTGTCCCTTCTTCTCTTCACTTTCCGTTTCCTCCCTTCATTTCCTCCTTCCCTGCCTCATCTATTCCCTCCCTCCCTGCCTCATCTCTTCCCTCCCTGCCTCATCTCTTCCCTCTCTGCCTCATCTATTCCCTCCCTCCCTGCCTCATCTCTTCCCTCTCTGCCTCATCTCTTCCCTCCCTGCCTCATCTCTTCCCTCCCTCCTATGATACTTCCATCTATGTTTAGTAGAGGCAGACCAACAAACTCCACCTCCCAAATGTTTAAGGATGAAGCATTATCAGGCACCCAAGCATGAAGACACCAAATGGACTATTTGACTTCTTTTTTTGGCCAGTTATCTGTATTTTCAGGGACACACCATTGGCTCTCCTGATTTTCTGCTCTCCTAAAAACATCAGAGAAAATTGGTTAGTGAGAATATCCATAAAAAAAATCTATTAGCCTATTCAGTAAATGATGTACTGAAAGTAAATAACACACACATACATACACACACACACACACACACACACACACACACACACACACACACACACACACACACACACACACACTCATTCAGAACTATATTCAGAAGTTTAGTCTCTGTTCTGGTCGATATCAATCAATCATATCGATTGATTGATTACTATGCACCTCCAGATATAAGGTGTGTGTGTGTGTGTGTGTGTCCGTGTGTGTGTGTGTCCGTGTGTGTGTGTGTTTTCTTGGTGAACTGGAGAGATATTGATTATTCATACATCATGTATTTAAACTTCAACTTTCAATCAATTTGTTTTAATGTATCAGTTTGTATGCCGCTGTTGGCAAGTCTTTGTCATTCACAAAATCGCTGTTTCCTCAAACACACACACTCACTCACACACACACACACACACACACACACACACACACACACACGTAGACACATAGACACACACACACACTAACACGCAGACACAAAGACACACACACACACTCACACGCAGACACATAGACACACACACACACACACTCACACGCAGACACATAGACACACACACACTCACACGCTGACACATAGACACACACACACACACACATGCACTCACACGCAGACACATAGACACACACACACTCACACGCAGACACATAGACACACACACACACTCACACGCAGACACACACACACACACACACACACTCACACGCAGACACGTAGACACACAAACACAGACAGAGACACACACACACACACCAGACGCACAGACACACCCGCACACGCACACACATACACACTCAATTCCATTTAAGAGATTTATTGGCATGGGAAACATGTGTCAACATTGCCAAAGCAAGTGAAATAGATAATAAACAAAAGTGAAACAAACAATAAAAAGTTATCAGTTCCAAAATAATAAAGACAATTGAAATGTCGATATACAGTGTTGAAATTATATGCACATTTTTAAAGTAGAAAAATGGAAAATAAATAAATGTAAATATAGTTTGTATTTACAATGGTGTTTGTTCTTCACTGGTTGCCCTTTTCTCGTGGCAACAGGTCACAAATCTGTCTGCAGTGATGACACACTGTGGAATTTCACCCAGTAGATATGGGAGTTTATCAAAATTGGATTTGTTTTCGAATTCTTTGTGGATCTGTGTAATCTGAGGGAAATATGTCTCTCTAATATGGTCATAAATTGGGCAGGAGGTTAGGAAGTGCAGCTCAGTTTCCATCTCATTTTGTGGGCAGTGAGCACATAGCCTGTCTTCTCTTGAGAGCCATGTCTGCCTACGGCGGCCTTTCTCAATAGCAAGGCTATTCTCACTGAGTCTGTAGTCAAAGCTTTCCTTAAGTTTGGGTCAGTCACAGTGGTCAGGTATTCTGCCACTTTGTACTCTCTGTTTAGGGCCAAATAGCTTTCTAGTTTGCTCTGTTTGGTTTGTTAATTCTTTCCAATGTGTCAAGTAATTATTTTTTGTTATCTCAAGATTTGGTTGCGTCTTATTGTGTTGCTGTCCTTGGGCTCTGTGGGGTGTGTTTGTGTTAGTGAACAGAGCCCCAGGACCATCTTGCTTAGGGGATTCTTCACCAGGTTCATCTCTCTGTAGGTGATGGCTTTGTTATGAAAGGTTTGGGAATCACTTCCTTTTAGGTGGTTGTAGTATTTAACGTCTATTTTCTGGATGTTGATAATTAGTTGGTTTCAGCCTAATTCTGTTCTGCATGCATTATTTGGTGTTTTACATTTTACACAGGATATTTTTGCAGGATTCTGCATGCAGAGTCTCAATTTGGTGTTTGTCCCATTTAGTGAATTATTGGTTGGTGAGCGGACCCCAGACCTAACAAACATAAAGGCCAATGGGCTCTATGACTGATTCAAGTATTTATAGCCAAATCCTAATTGGTATGTTGAAATTTATGTTCCTTTTGATGGCATAGAATGCCCTTCTTTCCTTGTCTCTCAGCTCGTTCACAGCTTTGTGTAAGTTACCTGTGGCGCTGATGTTTAGGCCAAGGTATTTATAGTTTTTTTGTGTGCTCTAGGGCATTGGTGTCTAGATGGAATTTGTATTTGTGGTCTTTGCGACTGGACCTTTTTTGGAACACCATTATTTTTGTCTAACTGAGATTCACTGTCAGCACTCAGGTCTGGCAGAATCTGTGCACAATACCTAGATGCTGCTGTATGCCCTCCTTGGTTTGGAACAGATCTAGGTGCTGCTGTAGGCCCTCCTTGGTTGGGAACAGATCTAGGTGCTGCTGTAGGACCTCCTTGGTTGGGAACAGATCTAGGTGCTGCTGTAGGACCTCCTTGGTTGGGAACAGATCTAGGTGCTGCTGTAGGACCTCCTTGGTTGGGAACAGATCTAGGTGCTGCTGTAGGCCCTCCTTGGTTGGGAACAGATCTAGGTGCTGCTGTAGGACCTCCTTGGTTGGGAACAGATCTAGGTGCTGCTGTAGGACCTCCTTGGTTGGGAACAGATCTAGGTGCTGCTGTAGGACCTCCTTGGTTGGGAACAGATCTAGGTGCTGCTGTAGGACCTCCTTGGTTGGGAACAGATCTAGGTGCTGCTGTAGGACCTCCTTGGTTTGGAACAGATCTAGGTGCTGCTGTAGGCCCTCCTT
>NC_143031.1:79215000-79292500 GCF_057628025.1 Oncorhynchus mykiss
ATATTTAATATGGTCAGGGACTCTATAATCCTTGTGATATCTTTAATATGGTCAGGGACTCTAGAATCCTTGTGATATATTTAATATGGTCAGGGACTCTAGAATCCTTGTGATATCTTTAATATGGTCAGGGACTCTAGAATCCTTGTGATATATTTAATATGGTCAGGGACTCTAGAATCCTTGTGATATCTTTAATATGGTCAGCCACTCTAGAATCCTTGTGATAATGTTGATATGGTCAGGAACTCTAGAATCCTTGTGATAGTTTTAATATGGTCAGGAACTCTAGAATCCTTGTGAGAATTTTGATATGGTCAGTAACTCTAGAATCCTTGTGATATATTTAATATGGTCAGGAACTCTAGAATCCTTGTGATATATTTAATATGGTCAGGAACTCTAGAATCCTTGTGATAATTTTGTTATGGTCAGGAACTCTAGAATCCTTGTGATAATGTTAATATGGTCAGGAACTCTAGAATCCTTGTGACATCTCTAGTATGATTTGTTTACAGATTCAAGAATCAACAGTATGGAGTCTGTACGTGAGTATTGTGGAGTAGTCAGTGGAGTGGAATGTGTGTGTTTGTGTGTGTGTGTGTGTGAATGTGTGTGTGTGTGTGTGTGTGTGTGTGTGTGTGTGTGTGTGTGTGATCTGTGCAGTGGAAGAATAACCATGTTAGTGAGAGGAAGCAGAAAGACTTCATCTGTCACTCTGTATCCCTTACACACATGGTCTGACAGGGCGCAAAGGCTGTCAGCACACACACACACACACACACACACAAATGCTTGAATGTTATGTCTAACGACAACAAATACTATGTCTTTAAGACCGTTTGACTAGGGTGTGGGGTATATTATTGGAAACTTTCAACGTTTATCAGCAAACCACCAGAATGTTGGTATCTTTCAAGGATTTTATGTTACGCATCACAAGACATTTAGCGGCTCTTTTGGGTACTTCAGATTATTATTATTAGAGCAGCAGGTAGCCTAGTGGTTAGAGAGGCAGGTAGTCTAGTGGTTAGAGAGACAGGTAGCCTAGTGGTTAGAGAGGCAGGTAGCCTAGTGGTTAGAGAGACAGGTAGCCTAGTGGTTAGAGAGGCAGGTAGTCTAGTGGTTAGAGAGGCAGGTTGTCTAGTGGTTAGAGAGGCAGGTAGTCTAGTGGTTAGAGAGGCAGGTAGCCTAGTGGTTAGAGAGACAGGTAGCCTAGTGGTTAGAGAGACAGGTAGCCTAGTGGTTAGAGAGGCAGGTAGTCTAGTGGTTAGAGAGGCAGGTTGTCTAGTGGTTAGAGAGGCAGGTAGTCTAGTGGTTAGAGAGGCAGGTAGCCTAGTGGTTAGAGAGACAGGTAGCCTAGTGGTTAGAGAGGCAGGTAGTCTAGTGGTTAGAGAGGCAGGTTGTCTAGTGGTTAGAGAGGCAGGTAGTCTAGTGGTTAGAGAGGCAGGTAGCCTAGTGGTTAGAGAGACAGCTAGCCTAGTGGTTAGAGAGGCAGGTAGTCTAGTGGTTAGAGAGACAGGTAGTCTAGTGGTTAGAGAGGCAGGTAGCCTAGTGGTTAGAGAGGCAGGTCGCCTAGTGGTTAGAGAGACAGGTAGTCTAGTGGTTAGAGAGGCAGGTAGCCTAGTGGTTAGAGAGGCAGGTCGCCTAGTGGTTAGAGAGACAGGTAGTCTAGTGGTTAGAGAGGCAGGTAGCCTAGTGGTTAGAGAGGCAGGTAGCCTAGTGGTTAGAGAGACAGGTAGCCTAGTGGTTAGAGAGGCAGGTAGCCTAGTGGTTAGAGAGACAGGTAGTCTAGTGGTTAAAGAGGCAGGTAGCCTAGTGGTTAGAGAGGCAGGTAGCCTAGTGGTTAGAGAGGCAGGTAGCCTAGTGGTTAGAGAGACAGGTAGTCTAGTGGTTAAAGAGGCAGGTAGCCTAGTGGTTAGAGAGGCAGGTAGCCTAGTGGTTAGAGAGACAGGTAGCCTAGTGGTTAGAGAGACAGGTAGTCTAGTGGTTAAAGAGGCAGGTCGCCTAGTGGTTAGAGAGACAGGTAGTCTAGTGGTTAGAGAGACAGGTAGTCTAGTGGTTAAAGAGGCAGGTAGCCTAGTGGTTAGAGAGACAGGTAGCCTAGTGGTTAGAGAGGCAGGTCGCCTAGTGGTTAGAGAGACAGGTAGTCTAGTGGTTAGAGAGACAGGTAGTCTAGTGGTTAAAGAGGCAGGTAGCCTAGTGGTTAGAGAGGCAGGTAGCCTAGTGGTTAGCATGTTGGATCAGTAACCCAAAGGTTGCTGGGTCATGTCACCAAGTTGACACAGTAAAATCTGTTGTTCTGCCCCTGAACAAGGCAGTGAACCCATTGTTCCCCAGTCGTCCGTGATTGTGAATTAGAGTTGGTTCATAACTGACTTGACTAGTTCAAATAAAGAAAATCACGTTATTTTCTCTGGACATTTCACGTGACAAATATTAAATCATTAAATAACATGATAAAAAAATATATGTGGAATGACAAAGTTATAAGACATGATGATAAATATAAACCATCAACTTAGTGAATACTATTGGTGTTTATCACGAGGGTATCAACTTAGTGAATACCATTGGTGTTTATCACGAGGGTTTCAACTTAGTGAATACCATTGGTGTTTATCACGATAGTTTCAACTTAGTGAATACCATTGGGGTTTAATATGAGGGTATCAACTTAGTGAATACTATTGGGGTTTAATATGAGGGTATCAACTTAGTGAATACCATTGGTGTTTAATATGAGGGTATCAACTTAGTGAATACCATTGGGGTTTAATATGAGGGTATCAACTTAGTGAATACCATTGGTGTTTATCACGAGGGTATCAACTTAGTGAATACTATTGGGGTTTAATATGAGGGTATCAACTTAGTGAATACCATTGGTGTTTATCACGAGGGTATCAACTTAGTGAATACCATTGGTGTTTATCACGAGGGTATCAACTTAGTGAATACCATTGGTGTTTATCACGAGGGTTTCAACTTAGTGAATACCATTGGTGTTTATCACGAGGGTATCAACTTAGTGAATACTATTGGTGTTTAATATGAGGGTATCAACTTAGTGAATACCATTGGGGTTTAATATGAGGGTATCAACTTAGTGAATACCATTGGTGTTTATCACGAGGGTATCAACTTAGTGAATACTATTGGTGTTTAATATGAGGGTATCAACTTAGTGAATACCATTGGTGTTTAATATGAGGGTATCAACTTAGTGAATACTATTGGTGTTTATCACGAGGGTATCAACTTAGTGAATACTATTGGTGTTTAATATGAGGGTATCAACTTAGTGAATACCATTGGTGTTTAATATGAGGGTTTCAACTTAGTGAATACCATTGGGGTTTAATATGAGGGTATCAACTTAGTGAATACTATTGGTGTTTAATATGAGGGTTTCAGCTTAGTGAATACTATTGGGGTTTAATATGAGGGTTTCAACTTAGTGAATACCATTGGTGTTTATCACGAGGGTATCAACTTAGTGAATACTATTGGTGTTTAATATGAGGGTATCAACTTAGTGAATACCATTGGGGTTTAATATGAGGGTATCAACTTAGTGAATACCATTGGTGTTTAATATGAGGGTATCAACTTAGTGAATACTATTGGTGTTTAATATGAGGGTATCAACTTAGTGAATACCATTGGTGTTTATCACGAGGGTTTCAACTTAGTGAATACCATTGGTGTTTAATATGAGGGTATCAACTTAGTGAATACTATTGGTGTTTAATATGAGGGTATCAACTTAGTGAATACTATTGGTGTTTAATATGAGGGTATCAACTTAGTGAATACCATTGGGGTTTAATATGAGGGTATCAACTTAGTGAATACTATTGGTGTTTATCACGAGGGTATCAACTTAGTGAATACTATTGGTGTTTAATATGAGGGTATCAACTTAGTGAATACTATTGGTGTTTAATAAGAGGGTTTCAACTTAGTGAATACCACTGGTGTTTAATATGAGGGTATCAACTTAGTGAATACCATTGGTGTTTAATATGAGGGTATCAACTTAGTGAATACCACTGGTGTTTAATATGAGGGTATCAACTTAGTGAATACTATTGGTGTTTAATATGAGGGTATCAACTTAGTGAATACTATTGGTGTTTAATATGAGGGTATCAACTTAGTGAATACTATTGGTGTTTAATATGAGGGTATCAACTTAGTGAATACTATTGGTGTTTAATATGAGGGTATCAACTTAGTGAATACCATTGGTGTTTAATATGAGGGTATCAACTTAGTGAATACCATTGGGGTTTAATATGAGGGTATCAACTTAGTGAATACCATTGGTGTTTAATATGAGGGTATCAACTTAGTGAATACCATTGGGGTTTAATATGAGGGTTTCAACTTAGTGAATACTATTGGGGTTTAATATGAGGGTATCAACTTAGTGAATACTATTGGTGTTTAATATGAGGGTATCAACTTAGTGAATACCATTGGGGTTTAATATGAGGGTTTCAGCTTAGTGAATACCATTGGGGTTTAATATGAGGGTATCAACTTAGTGAATACCATTGGTATTTAATATGAGGGTATCAACTTAGTGAATACCATTGGTGTTTATCACGATAGTTTCAACTTAGTGAATACCATTGGTGTTTATCACGATAGTTTCAACTTAGTGAATACCATTGGTGTTTATCATGAGGGTATCAACTTAGTGAATACCATTGGGGTTTAATATGAGGGTATCAACTTAGTGAATACTATTGGGGTTTAATATGAGGGTATCAGCTTAGTGAATACCATTGGGGTTTAATATGAGGGTATCAACTTAGTGAATACCATTGGTGTTTAATATGAGGGTATCAACTTAGTGAATACCATTGGGGTTTAATATGAGGGTATCAACTTAGTGAATACTATTGGGGTTTAATATGAGGGTATCAACTTAGTGAATACCATTGGTGTTTATCACGATAGTTTCAACTTAGTGAATACTATTGGGGTTTAATATGAGGGTATCAACTTAGTGAATACCATTGGTGTTTATCACGATAGTTTCAACTTAGTGAATACTATTGGGGTTTAATATGAGGGTTTCAACTTAGTGAATACCATTGGTGTTTATCATGAGGGTATCAACTTAGTGAATACCATTGGTGTTTATCACGATAGTTTCAACTTAGTGAATACTATTGGGGTTTAATATGAGGGTTTCAACTTAGTGAATACCATTGGGGTTTAATATGAGGGTTTCAACTTAGTGAATACCATTGGGGTTTAATATGAGGGTATCAACTTAGTGAATACTATTGGTGTTTATCATGAGGGTATCAACTTAGTGAATACCATTGGGGTTTAATATGAGGGTTTCAACTTAGTGAATACCATTGGGGTTTAATATGAGGGTATCAACTTAGTGAATACTATTGGTGTTTAATATGAGGGTATCAACTTAGTGAATACCATTGGGGTTTAATATGAGGGTATCAACTTAGTGAATACCATTGGGGTTTAATATGAGGGTATCAACTTAGTGAATACCATTGGGGTTTAATATGAGGGTATCAACTTAGTGAATACTATTGGTGTTTACTATGAGGGTATCAACTTAGTGAATACCATTGGGGTTTAATATGAGGGTTTCAGCTTAGTGAATACTATTGGTGTGGAATTGTTTTAAGACGATCATACCGTGGATCGTTTAGCTTTTGGATGTGGAATGTTGCCATTGCTGATTATATGCATTCTTCTTTAATATGGCTTGAATCACATATTCTGTCTACCAGAAACTCACAGACACTATGGACACAGATGAAAAAACGAATGTTATCGTTTGGACTCACCTACTCATTCAAGGGTTTATCTTTATTTTTAATATTTTCTACATTGTAGAATAATAGTGAAGACATAAAACATATGGAATCATGTATTAACCAAAAAAGTGTTCAACAAACAGATTCTTCAAAGTAGCCACCCTTTGCCTTGGTTACTGTTTCCCCTGGAGCTGCAGGGGATTTAATAAGGGTGATGGAGTCCTTTATCTGGCTATGGAGCTGTCCCTCTTTCTCTCAACCTCATCCCTCCCTCCCCCTCCCTCACTCCCATCACACCCACTTCCTCCCTTCTCCTCTCAGCTCAGGCTGATCACTCCCATCACATCAACTTCCTCCCCTCTCCTCTCCGCTCAGGCTGATGACTCCCATCACATCAACTTCCTCCCCTCTCCTCTCCGCTCAGGCTGATCACTCCCATCACATCAACTTCCTCCCTTTTCTCTCAGCTCAGGCTGATCACTCCCATCACTACCTTCCCTGTCCTCTCACCCACATCTATACAAATATCTGAGCTGGGGTGACACAGGCCTTGAGAGCTGATTTGAGTTCTGATTGGGTTATACTGAGTCCTAGTCCTGAGCTTGGGGTTAACTACTACTAACTATTTTTCAATCTTAACCCTCAAAGGTCAAAGTTCTTACCCAACATCTTTACAGTCAAACAAACCTGTGACTCAACATTCACTCATCTGAACAAAACCTCACGAACTTCTAGAGCAGACTTGGGGTTTTGCTGTGTGTTGTCCATAACGATCAGTGTTTCAGCCTGGAAAACATTCTTCCTGTCCTCTACTGTTTGTTCACGTACTGTTGACAGAGGAGGAACCATGCAGGTAGAACGATGCCAACTCACACCGTCACTCTGATGTACCACATGATAACATGCGCTGTGTGTGAGTGTGCGTGTGTGTGCGCGTGAGAACGAGAGTGACTGTATGTGTGTGTGCATGCGTGTGTGTGAACGTGTGTGAGTGTTTGTGTGTGCGAGTGAGCGAGCGAGTGTGTGTGAGTGTGTGAGTGTGTGAGTGTGTGAGTGTGTGTGTGTGTGTGTGTGTGTGTGTGTGTGTGTGTGTGTGTGTGTGTGTGTGTGTGTGTGTGTGTGGAGGATGGAGAGAGATTCATCAGGATTGGTAATTCTTTTGACAGACTTCCAAGGAGTCGTGTGGAAAGAAGAGCCCTGGGCCAAATGCAATAGCTCACATATGAACAGAACACAACACACACCATGTCCTTTGGCACGGGTATCAGAGAGAGGGCAACAGGACCATTTAACACAACAGAAGGAACAGAACAGGGGAACTATCTTTCAATAACTCACAGAAAATCTGCTGAAATCATGAGGCCTTGTGCTTTTGTCCTTGGAGAATGCTAAGGGTCGGCTTTCCACAGAGAGATGGAGGAGAAGCCTTATTCAGTTGTTCTGAAGATCTACACGCTCTAGACTAGTATATCTAGTAGTAGTATGACACAGTGACATCACTCCTCTAGACTAGTATATCTAGTAGTAGTATGACACAGTGACATCACTCCTCTAGACTAGTATATCTAGTAGTAGTATGACACAGTGACATCACTCCTCTAGACTAGTATATCTAGTAGTAGTATGACACAGTGACATCACTCCTCTAGACTAGTGTATCTAGCAGTAGTAGTAAGACACAGTGACATCACTCCTCTAGACTAGTGTATCTAGCAGTAGTAGTATGACACAGTGACATCACTCCTCTAGACTAGTATATCTAGTAGTAGTATGACACAGTGACATCACTCCTCTAGACTAGTATATCTAGTAGTAGTATGACACAGTGACATCACTCCTCTAGACTAGTATATCTAGTAGTAGTATGACACAGTGACATCACTCCTCTAGACTAGTATATCTAGTAGTAGTATGACACAGTGACATCACTCCTCTAGACTAGTATATCTAGTAGTAGTATGACACAGTGACATCACTCCTCTAGACTAGTATATCTAGTAGTAGTATGACACAGTGACATCACTCCTCTAGACTAGTATATCTAGTAGTAGTATGACACAGTGACATCACTCCTCTAGACTAGTGTATCTAGCAGTAGTAGTAAGACACAGTGACATCACTCCTCTAGACTAGTGTATCTAGCAGTAGTAGTAAGACACACTGACATCACTCCTCTAGACTAGTGTATCTAGTAGTAGTATGACACAGTGACATCACTCCTCTAGACTAGTATATCTAGTAGTAGTAAGACACAGTGACATCACTCCTCTAGACTAGTATATCTAGTAGTAGTAGTATGACACAGTGACATCACTCCTGTAGACTAGTATATCTAGTAGTAGTATGACACAGACACAGTGACATCACACCTCTAGACTAGTATATCTAGTAGTAGTAGTATGACACAGTGACATCACTCCTCTAGACTAGTATATCTAGTAGTAGTAGTATGACACAGTGACATCACTCCTCTAGACTAGTATATCTAGTAGTAGTATGACACAGTGACATCACTCCTCTAGACTAGTGTATCTAGTAGCAGTAGTATGACACAGTGACCTCCTCTAGACTAGTATATCTAGCAGTAGTATGACACAGTGACATCACTCCTCTAGACTAGTATATCTAGTAGTAGTAGTATGACACAGTGACATCACTCCTCTAGACTAGTATATCTAGTAGTAGTAGTATGACACAGTGACATCACTCCTCTATACTAGTATATCTAGACGTAGTATGACACAGTGACATCACTCCTCTAGACTAGTATATCTAGTAGTAGTATGACACAGTGACATCACTCCTCTAGACTAGTATATCTAGTAGTAGTATGACACAGTGACATCACTCCTCTAGACTAGTATATCTAGTAGTAGTATGACACAGTGACATCACTCCTCTAGACTAGTATATCTAGTAGTAGTATGACACAGTGACATCACTCCTCTAGACTAGTATATCTAGTAGTAGTATGACACAGTGACATCACTCCTCTAGACTAGTATATCTAGTAGTAGTATGACACAGTGACATCACTCCTCTAGACTAGTATATCTAGAAGTAGTATGACACAGTGACATCACTCCTCTAGACTAGTGTATCTAGCAGTAGTAGTAAGACACAGTGACATCACTCCTCTGGACTAGTATATCTAGTAGTAGTATGACACAGTGACATCACTCCTCTAGACTAGTTTATCTAGTAGTAGTATGACACAGTGACATCACTCCTCTAGACTAGTGTATCTAGTAGTAGTATGACACAGTGACATCACTCCTCTAGACTAGTATATCTAGTAGTAGTATGACACAGTGACATCACTCCTCTAGACTAGTATATCTAGAAGTAGTATGACACAGTGACATCACTCCTCTAGACTAGTATATCTAGAAGTAGTATGACACAGTGACATCACTCCTCTAGACTAGTATATCTAGAAGTAGTATGACACAGTGACATCTCTCCTCTAGACTAGTATATCTAGAAGTAGTATGACACAGTGACATCACTCCTCTAGACTAGTATATCTAGAAGTAGTATGACACAGTGACATCACTCCTCTAGACTAGTATATCTAGTAGTAGTAGTATGACACAGTGACATCACTCCTCTAGACTAGTGTTTCTAGCAGTAGTAGTAAGACACAGTGACATCACTCCTCTAGACTAGTATATCTAGTAGTAGTATGACACAGTGACATCACTCCTCTAGACTAGTATATCTAGTAGTAGTATGACACAGTGACATCACTCCTCTAGACTAGTGTATCTAGCAGTAGTAGTAAGACACATTGACATCATTCCTCTAGACTAGTATATCTAGTAGTAGTATGACACAGTGACATCACTCCTCTAGACTAGTGTATCTAGCAGTAGTAGTAAGACACAGTGACATCACTCCTCTAGACTAGTATATCTAGTAGTAGTATGACACAGTGACATCACTCCTCTAGACTAGTGTATCTAGCAGTAGTAGTAAGACACAGTGACATCACTCCTCTAGACTAGTATATCTAGAAGTAGTATGACACAGTGACATCACTCCTCTAGACTAGTATATCTAGTAGTAGTATGACACAGTGACATCACTCCTCTAGACTAGTATATCTAGTAGTAGTATGACACAGTGACATCACTCCTCTAGACTAGTGTTTCTAGCAGTAGTAGTAAGACACAGTGACATCACTCCTCTAGACTAGTATATCTAGTAGTAGTATGACACAGTGACATCACTCCTCTAGACTAGTATATCTAGTAGTAGTATGACACAGTGACATCACTCCTCTAGACTAGTGTATCTAGCAGTAGTAGTAAGACACAGTGACATCACTCCTCTAGACTAGTATATCTAGTAGTAGTATGACACAGTGACATCACTCCTCTAGACTAGTATATCTAGTAGTAGTATGACACAGTGACATCACTCCTCTAGACTAGTATATCTAGCAGTAGTTGTAAGACACAGTGACATCACTCCTCTAGACTAGTATATCTAGCAGTAGTAGTAAGACACAGTGACATCACTCCTCTAGACTAGTATATCTAGTAGTAGTATAACACAGTGACATCACTCCTCTAGACTAGTATATCTAGTAGTAGTATGACACAGTGACATCACTCCTCTAGTCTAGTATATCTAGTAGTAGTATGACACAGTGACATCACTCCTCTAGACTAGTATATCTAGTAGTAGTATGACACAGTGACATCACTCCTCTAGACTAGTATATCTAGTAGTAGTATGACACAGTGACATCACTCCTCTAGACTAGTGTATCTAGCAGTAGTAGTAAGACACAGTGACATCACTCCTCTAGACTAGTATATCTAGCAGTAGTAGTAAGACACAGTGACATCACTCCTCTAGACTAGTATATCTAGTAGTAGTATGACACAGTGACATCACTCCTCTAGACTAGTATATCTAGTAGTAGTATGACACAGTGACATCACTCCTCTAGACTAGTATATCTAGTAGTAGTAAGACACAGTGACATCACTCCTCTAGACTAGTATATCTAGTAGTAGTAGTATGACACAGTGACATCACTCCTGTAGACTAGTATATCTAGTAGTAGTATGACACAGACACAGTGACATCACACCTCTAGACTAGTATATCTAGTAGTAGTAGTATGACACAGTGACATCACTCCTCTAGACTAGTATATCTAGTAGTAGTATGACACAGTGACCTCCTCTAGACTAGTATATCTAGCAGTAGTATGACACAGTGACATCACTCCTCTAGACTAGTATATCTAGTAGTAGTAGTATGACACAGTGACATCACTCCTCTAGACTAGTATATCTAGTAGTAGTAGTATGACACAGTGACATCACTCCTCTAGACTAGTATATCTAGTAGTAGTATGACACAGTGACATCACTCCTCTAGACTAGTGTATCTAGTAGCAGTAGTATGACACAGTGACCTCCTCTAGACTAGTATATCTAGCAGTAGTATGACACAGTGACATCACTCCTCTAGACTAGTATATCTAGTAGTAGTAGTATGACACAGTGACATCACTCCTCTAGACTAGTATATCTAGTAGTAGTAGTATGACACAGTGACATCACTCCTCTATACTAGTATATCTAGACGTAGTATGACACAGTGACATCACTCCTCTAGACTAGTATATCTAGTAGTAGTATGACACAGTGACATCACTCCTCTAGACTAGTATATGTAGCAGTAGTAGTAAGACACAGTGACATCACTCCTCTAGACTAGTATATCTAGTAGTAGTATGACACAGTGACATCACTCCTCTAGACTAGTATATCTAGCAGTAGTATGACACAGTGACATCACTCCTCTAGACTAGTATATCTAGCAGTAGTAGTATGACACAGTGACATCACTCCTCTAGACTAGTGTATCTAGTAGCAGTAGTATGACACAGTGACATCACTCCTCTAGACTAGTATATCTAGTAGCAGTATGACACAGTGCCATCACTCCTCTAGACTAGTGTATCTAGTAGCAGTAGTATGACACAGTGACATCACTCCTCTAGACTAGTATATCTAGTAGCAGTATGACACAGTGACATCACTCCTCTAGACTAGTTTATCTAGTAGCAGTAGTATGACACAGTGACATCACTCCTCTAGACTAGTATATCTAGTAGCAGTATGACACAGTGACATCACTCCTCTAGACTAGTATATCTAGTAGTAGTATGACACAGTGACATCACTCCTCTAGACTAGTATATCTAGTAGTAGTATGACACAGACACAGTGACATCACTCCTCTAGACTAGTATATCTAGTAGCAGTATGACACAGTGACATCACTCCTCTAGACTAGTATATCTAGTAGTAGTATGACACAGTGACATCACTCCTCTAGACTAGTATATCTAGTAGTAGTATGACACAGACACAGTGACATCACTCCTCTAGACTAGTATATCTAGTTGCAGTAGTATGACACAGTGACATCACTCCTCTAGACTAGTATATCTAGTAGTAGTATGACACAGTGACATCACTCCTCTAGACTAGTATATCTAGTAGTAGTATGACACAGTGACATCACTCCTCTAGACTAGTATATCTAGTAGTAGTATGACACAGACACAGTGACATCACTCCTCTAGACTAGTGTATCTAGTTGCAGTAGTATGACACAGTGACATCACTCCTCTAGACTAGTATATCTAGTAGTAGTATGACACAGTGACATCACTCCTCTAGACTAGTATATCTAGTAGTAGTATGACACAGTGACATCACTCCTCTAGACTAGTATATCTAGCAGTAGTATGACACAGTGACATCACACCTCTAGACTAGTGTATCTAGTTGCAGTAGTATGACACAGTGACATCACTCCTCTAGACTAGTATATCTAGTAGTAGTATGACACAGTGACATCACTCCTCTAGACTAGTATATCTAGTAGTAGTATGACACAGTGACATCACTCCTCTAGACTAGTATATCTAGTAGTAGTATGACACAGTGACATCACTCCTCTAGACTAGTATATCTAGCAGTAGTATGACACAGTGACATCACACCTCTAGACTAGTATATCTAGTAGTAGTATGACACAGTGACATCACTCCTCTAGACTAGTATATCTAGTAGTAGTAAGACACAGTGACATCACTCCTCTAGACTAGTATATCTAGTAGTAGTAGTATGACACAGTGACATCACTCCTCTAGACTAGTATATCTAGTAGTAGTATGACACAGTGACATCACTCCTCTAGACTAGTATATCTAGTAGTAGTATGACACAGTGACATCACTCCTCTAGACTAGTATATCTAGTAGTAGTATGACACAGTGACATCACTCCTCTAGACTAGTATATCTAGTAGTAGTATGACACAGTGACATCACTCCTCTAGACTAGTATATCTAGTAGTAGTATGACACAGTGACATCACTCCTCTAGACTAGTATATCTAGTAGTAGTATGACACAGTGACATCACTCCTCTAGACTAGTATATCTAGTAGTAGTATAACACAGTGACATCACTCCTCTAGACTAGTATATCTAGTAGTAGTATGACACAGTGACATCACTCCTCTAGACTAGTATATCTAGTAGCAGTAGTATGACACAGTGACATCACTCCTCTAGACTAGTATATCTAGTAGTAGTATGACACAGTGACATCACACCTCTAGACTAGTATATCTAGTAGCAGTATAACACAGTGACATCACACCTCTAGACTAGTATATCTAGTAGCAGTAGTATGACACAGTGACATCACTCCTCTAGACTAGTATATCTAGTAGTAGTATGACACAGTGACATCACACCTCTAGACTAGTATATCTAGTAGTAGTATGACACAGTGACATTACTCCTCTAGACTAGTATATCTAGTAGTAGTATGACACAGTGACATCACTCCTCTAGACTAGTATATCTAGTAGTAGTATGACACAGTGACATTACTCCTCTAGACTAGTATATCTAGTAGCAGTATAACACAGACACAGTGACATCACTCCTCTAGACTAGTGTATCTAGTAGTAGTATGACACAGTGACATCACTCCTCTAGACTAGTATATCTAGTAGTAGTATGACACAGTGACATCACTCCTCTAGACTAGTATATCTAGTAGTAGTATGACACAGTGACATCACTCCTCTAGACTAGTATATCTAGAAGTAGTATGACACAGTGACATCACTCCTCTAGACTAGTATATCTAGAAGTAGTATGACACAGTGACATCACTCCTCTAGACTAGTATATCTAGTAGTAGCATGACACAGACACAGTGACATCACTCCTCTAGACTAGTGTATCTAGTTGCAGTAGTATGACACAGTGACATCACACCTCTAGACTAGTATATCTAGTAGTAGTATGACACAGTGACATCACTCCTCTAGACTAGTATATCTAGTAGTAGTATGACACAGACACAGTGACATCACTCCTCTAGACTAGTGTATCTAGTTGCAGTAGTATGACACAGTGACATCACTCCTCTAGACTAGTATATCTAGTAGTAGTATGACACAGTGACATCACTCCTCTAGACTAGTATATCTAGTAGTAGTATGACACAGTGCCATCACTCCTCTAGACTAGTATATCTAGTAGTAGTATGACACAGTGACATCACTCCTCTAGACTAGTATATCTAGTAGTAGTATGACACAGTGACATCACTCCTCTAGACTAGTATATCTAGTAGTAGTATGACACAGTGACATCACTCCTCTAGACTAGTATATCTAGTAGTAGTATGACACAGTGACATCACTCCTCTAGACTAGTATATCTAGTAGTAGTATGACACAGTGACATCACTCCTCTAGACTAGTATATCTAGTAGTAGTATGACACAGTGACATCACTCCTCTAGACTAGTATATCTAGTAGTAGTATGACACAGACACAGTGACATCACTCCTCTAGACTAGTGTATCTAGTTGCAGTAGTATGACACAGTGACATCACACCTCTAGACTAGTATATCTAGTAGTAGTATGACACAGTGACATCACTCCTCTAGACTAGTATATCTAGTAGTAGTATGACACAGTGCCATCACTCCTCTAGACTAGTATATCTAGTAGTAGTATGACACAGACACAGTGACATCACTCCTCTAGACTAGTATATCTAGTAGCAGTATAACACAGTGACATCACTCCTCTAGACTAGTATATCTAGTAGTAGTATGACACAGTGACATCACACCTCTAGACTAGTATATCTAGTAGCAGTAGTATGACACAGTGACATCACTCCTCTAGACTAGTATATCTAGTAGTAGTATGACACAGTGCCATCACTCCTCTAGACTAGTATATCTAGTAGTAGTATGACACAGACACAGTGACATCACTCCTCTAGACTAGTATATCTAGTAGTAGTATGACACAGTGACATCACTCCTCTAGACTAGTATATCTAGTAGTAGTATGACACAGTGACATCACTCCTCTAGACTAGTATATCTAGTAGTAGTATGACACAGTGACATCACTCCTCTAGACTAGTATATCTAGTAGTAGTATGACACAGTGCCATCACTCCTCTAGACTAGTATATCTAGTAGTAGTATGACACAGACACAGTGACATCACTCCTCTAGACTAGTATATCTAGTAGTAGTATGACACAGACACAGTGACATCACACCTCTAGACTAGTATATCTAGTAGCAGTATAACACAGTGACATCACTCCTCTAGACTAGTATATCTAGTAGTAGTATGACACAGTGACATCACACCTGTAGACTAGTATATCTAGTAGCAGTATAACACAGTGACATCACTCCTCTAGACTAGTATATCTAGCAGTAGTATAACACAGTGACATCACTCCTCTAGACTAGTATATCTAGTAGTAGTATGACACAGTGACATCACTCCTCTAGACTAGTATATCTAGTAGTAGTATGACACAGTGACATCACTCCTCTAGACTAGTATATCTAGTAGTAGTATGACACAGTGACATCACTCCTCTAGACTAGTATATCTAGTAGTAGTATGACACAGTGACATCACTCCTCTAGACTAGTATATCTAGTAGCAGTATAACACAGTGACATCACTCCTCTAGACTAGTATATCTAGTAGTAGTATGACACAGTGACATCACTCCTCTAGACTAGTATATCTAGTAGTAGTATGACACAGTGACATCACTCCTCTAGACTAGTATATCTAGCAGTAGTATAACACAGTGACATCACTCCTCTAGACTAGTATATCTAGTAGCAGTATAACACAGTGACATCACTCCTCTAGACTAGTATATCTAGTAGTAGTATAACACAGTGACATCAGTCCTCTAGACTAGTATATCTAGTAGCAGTATGACACAGTGACATCACACCTCTAGACTAGTATATCTAGTAGTAGTATGACACAGTGACATCACTCCTCTAGACTAGTATATCTAGTAGTAGTATGACACAGTGACATCACTCCTCTAGACTAGTATATCTAGTAGTAGTATGACACAGTGACATCACTCCTCTAGACTAGTATATCTAGCAGTAGTATAACACAGTGACATCACTCCTCTAGACTAGTATATCTAGTAGCAGTATAACACAGTGACATCACTCCTCTAGACTAGTATATCTAGTAGTAGTATGACACAGTGACATCACTCCTCTAGACTAGTATATCTAGTAGTAGTATGACACAGTGACATCACACCTCTAGACTAGTATATCTAGTAGCAGTATAACACAGTGACATCACTCCTCTAGACTAGTATATCTAGCAGTAGTATAACACAGTGACATCACTCCTCTAGACTAGTATATCTAGTAGTAGTATGACACAGTGACATCACTCCTCTAGACTAGTATATCTAGTAGTAGTATGACACAGTGACATCACTCCTCTAGACTAGTATATCTAGTAGTAGTATGACACAGTGACATCACTCCTCTAGACTAGTATATCTAGTAGTAGTATGACACAGTGACATCACTCCTCTAGACTAGTATATCTAGTAGCAGTATAACACAGTGACATCACTCCTCTAGACTAGTATATCTAGTAGTAGTATGACACAGTGACATCACTCCTCTAGACTAGTATATCTAGTAGTAGTATGACACAGTGACATCACTCCTCTAGACTAGTATATCTAGTAGTAGTATGACACAGTGACATCACTCCTCTAGACTAGTATATCTAGCAGTAGTATAACACAGTGACATCACTCCTCTAGACTAGTATATCTAGTAGCAGTATAACACAGTGACATCACTCCTCTAGACTAGTATATCTAGTAGTAGTATAACACAGTGACATCAGTCCTCTAGACTAGTATATCTAGTAGCAGTATGACACAGTGACATCACACCTCTAGACTAGTATATCTAGTAGTAGTATGACACAGTGACATCACTCCTCTAGACTAGTATATCTAGTAGTAGTATGACACAGTGACATCACTCCTCTAGACTAGTATATCTAGTAGTAGTATGACACAGTGACATCACTCCTCTAGACTAGTATATCTAGCAGTAGTATAACACAGTGACATCACTCCTCTAGACTAGTATATCTAGTAGCAGTATAACACAGTGACATCACTCCTCTAGACTAGTATATCTAGTAGTAGTATAACACAGTGACATCACTCCTCTAGACTAGTATATCTAGTAGCAGTATAACACAGTGACATCACTCCTCTAGACTAGTATATCTAGTAGTAGTATAACACAGTGACATCACTCCTCTAGACTAGTATATCTAGTAGCAGTATAACACAGTGACATCACTCCTCTAGACTAGTATATCTAGTAGTAGTATAACACAGTGACATCAGTCCTCTAGACTAGTATATCTAGTAGTAGTATGACACAGTGACATCACTCCTCTAGACTAGTATATCTAGTAGTAGTAAGACACAGTGACATCACTCCTCTAGACTAGTATATCTAGTAGTAGTATGACACAGTGACATCACTCCTCTAGACTAGTATATCTAGTAGTAGTATGACACAGTGACATTACTCCTCTAGACTAGTATATCTAGTAGTAGTATGACACAGACACAGTGACATCACTCCTCTAGACTAGTATATCTAGTAGTAGTATGACACAGTGACATCACTCCTCTAGACTAGTATATCTAGTAGTAGTATGACACAGTGACATTACTCCTCTAGACTAGTATATCTAGTAGTAGTATGACACAGACACAGTGACATCACTCCTCTAGACTAGTATATCTAGTAGTAGTATGACACAGTGACATCACTCCTCTAGACTAGTATATCTAGTAGTAGTATGACACAGTGACATCACTCCTCTAGACTAGTATATCTAGTAGTAGTATGACACAGTGACATCACTCCTCTAGACTAGTATATCTAGTAGTAGTATGACACAGTGACATCACTCCTCTAGACTAGTATATCTAGTAGTAGTATGACACAGTGCCATCACTCCTCTAGACTAGTATATCTAGTAGTAGTATGACACAGACACAGTGACATCACTCCTCTAGACTAGTATATCTAGTAGTAGTATGACACAGACACAGTGACATCACACCTCTAGACTAGTATATCTAGTAGCAGTATAACACAGTGACATCACTCCTCTAGACTAGTATATCTAGTAGTAGTATGACACAGTGACATCACACCTCTAGACTAGTATATCTAGTAGCAGTATAACACAGTGACATCACTCCTCTAGACTAGTATATCTAGCAGTAGTATAACACAGTGACATCACTCCTCTAGACTAGTATATCTAGTAGTAGTATGACACAGTGACATCACTCCTCTAGACTAGTATATCTAGTAGTAGTATGACACAGTGACATCACTCCTCTAGACTAGTATATCTAGTAGTAGTATGACACAGTGACATCACTCCTCTAGACTAGTATATCTAGTAGTAGTATGACACAGTGACATCACTCCTCTAGACTAGTATATCTAGTAGCAGTATAACACAGTGACATCACTCCTCTAGACTAGTATATCTAGTAGTAGTATGACACAGTGACATCACTCCTCTAGACTAGTATATCTAGTAGTAGTATGACACAGTGACATCACTCCTCTAGACTAGTATATCTAGTAGTAGTATGACACAGTGACATCACTCCTCTAGACTAGTATATCTAGCAGTAGTATAACACAGTGACATCACTCCTCTAGACTAGTATATCTAGTAGCAGTATAACACAGTGACATCACTCCTCTAGACTAGTATATCTAGTAGTAGTATAACACAGTGACATCAGTCCTCTAGACTAGTATATCTAGTAGCAGTATGACACAGTGACATCACACCTCTAGACTAGTATATCTAGTAGTAGTATGACACAGTGACATCACTCCTCTAGACTAGTATATCTAGTAGTAGTATGACACAGTGACATCACTCCTCTAGACTAGTATATCTAGTAGTAGTATGACACAGTGACATCACTCCTCTAGACTAGTATATCTAGCAGTAGTATAACACAGTGACATCACTCCTCTAGACTAGTATATCTAGTAGCAGTATAACACAGTGACATCACTCCTCTAGACTAGTATATCTAGTAGTAGTATGACACAGTGACATCAGTCCTCTAGACTAGTATATCTAGTAGTAGTATGACACAGTGACATCACACCTCTAGACTAGTATATCTAGTAGCAGTATAACACAGTGACATCACTCCTCTAGACTAGTATATCTAGCAGTAGTATAACACAGTGACATCACTCCTCTAGACTAGTATATCTAGTAGTAGTATGACACAGTGACATCACTCCTCTAGACTAGTATATCTAGTAGTAGTATGACACAGTGACATCACTCCTCTAGACTAGTATATCTAGTAGTAGTATGACACAGTGACATCACTCCTCTAGACTAGTATATCTAGTAGTAGTATGACACAGTGACATCACTCCTCTAGACTAGTATATCTAGTAGCAGTATAACACAGTGACATCACTCCTCTAGACTAGTATATCTAGTAGTAGTATGACACAGTGACATCACTCCTCTAGACTAGTATATCTAGTAGTAGTATGACACAGTGACATCACTCCTCTAGACTAGTATATCTAGTAGTAGTATGACACAGTGACATCACTCCTCTAGACTAGTATATCTAGCAGTAGTATAACACAGTGACATCACTCCTCTAGACTAGTATATCTAGTAGCAGTATAACACAGTGACATCACTCCTCTAGACTAGTATATCTAGTAGTAGTATAACACAGTGACATCAGTCCTCTAGACTAGTATATCTAGTAGCAGTATGACACAGTGACATCACACCTCTAGACTAGTATATCTAGTAGTAGTATGACACAGTGACATCACTCCTCTAGACTAGTATATCTAGTAGTAGTATGACACAGTGACATCACTCCTCTAGACTAGTATATCTAGTAGTAGTATGACACAGTGACATCACTCCTCTAGACTAGTATATCTAGCAGTAGTATAACACAGTGACATCACTCCTCTAGACTAGTATATCTAGTAGCAGTATAACACAGTGACATCACTCCTCTAGACTAGTATATCTAGTAGTAGTATAACACAGTGACATCACTCCTCTAGACTAGTATATCTAGTAGCAGTATAACACAGTGACATCACTCCTCTAGACTAGTATATCTAGTAGTAGTATAACACAGTGACATCACTCCTCTAGACTAGTATATCTAGTAGCAGTATAACACAGTGACATCACTCCTCTAGACTAGTATATCTAGTAGTAGTATAACACAGTGACATCAGTCCTCTAGACTAGTATATCTAGTAGTAGTATGACACAGTGACATCACTCCTCTAGACTAGTATATCTAGTAGTAGTAAGACACAGTGACATCACTCCTCTAGACTAGTATATCTAGTAGTAGTATGACACAGTGACATCACTCCTCTAGACTAGTATATCTAGTAGTAGTATGACACAGTGACATTACTCCTCTAGACTAGTATATCTAGTAGTAGTATGACACAGACACAGTGACATCACTCCTCTAGACTAGTATATCTAGTAGTAGTATGACACAGTGACATCACTCCTCTAGACTAGTATATCTAGTAGTAGTATGACACAGTGACATTACTCCTCTAGACTAGTATATCTAGTAGTAGTATGACACAGACACAGTGACATCACTCCTCTAGACTAGTATATCTAGTAGTAGTATGACACAGTGACATCACTCCTCTAGACTAGTATATCTAGTAGTAGTATGACACAGTGACATCACTCCTCTAGACTAGTATATCTAGTAGTAGTATGACACAGTGACATCACTCCTCTAGACTAGTATATCTAGTAGTAGTATGACACAGTGACATCACTCCTCTAGACTAGTATATCTAGTAGTAGTATGACACAGTGACATCACTCCTCTAGACTAGTATATCTAGTAGTAGTATAACACAGTGACATCACACCTCTAGACTAGTATATCTAGTAGTAGTATGACACAGTGACATCACTCCTCTAGACTAGTATATCTAGTAGTAGTATGACACAGTGACATCACTCCTCTAGACTAGTATATCTAGTAGTAGTATGACACAGTGACATCACTCCTCTAGACTAGTATATCTAGTAGCAGTATAACACAGTGACATCACTCCTCTAGACTAGTATATCTAGTAGTAGTAGTATGACACAGTGACATCACTCCTCTAGACTAGTATATCTAGTAGCAGTATGACACAGTGACATCACTCCTCTAGACTAGTATATCTAGTAGTAGTATGACACAGACACAGTGACATCACTCCTCTAGACTAGTATATCTAGTAGTAGTATGACACAGTGACATCAGTCCTCTAGACTAGTATATCTAGTAGCAGTATAACACAGTGACATCACACCTCTAGACTAGTATATCTAGCAGTAGTATGACACAGTGACATCACACCTCTAGACTAGTATATCTAGTAGTAATATGACACAGTGACATCACTCCTCTAGACTAGTATATCTAGTAGTAGTATAACACAGTGACATCACACCTCTAGACTAGTATATCTAGTAGTAGTATGACACAGTGATATCACTCCTCTAGACTAGTATATCTAGTAGTAGTATGACACAGACACAGTGACATCACTCCTCTAGACTAGTATATCTAGTAGTAGTATGACACAGTGACATCACTCCTCTAGACTAGTATATCTAGTAGTAATATGACACAGTGACATCACTCCTCTAGACTAGTATATCTAGTAGTAGTATAACACAGTGACATCACACCTCTAGACTAGTATATCTAGTAGTAGTATGACACAGTGATATCACTCCTCTAGACTAGTATATCTAGTAGCAGTATGACACAGTGACATCACTCCTCTAGACTAGTATATCTAGTAGTAGTATGACACAGTGACATCACACCTCTAGACTAGTATATCTAGTAGTAGTATAACACAGTGACATCACACCTCTAGACTAGTATATCTAGTAGTAGTATGACACAGTGACATCACTCCTCTAGACTAGTATATCTAGTAGTAGTATAACACAGTGATATCACTCCTCTAGACTAGTATATCTAGTAGTAGTATGACACAGTGACATCACTCCTCTAGACTAGTATATCTAGTAGTAGTATGACACAGTGACATCACTCCTCTAGACTAGTATATCTAGTAGTAGTATAACACAGTGACATCACTCCTCTAGACTAGTATATCTAGTAGTAGTATGACACAGTGACATCACTCCTCTAGACTAGTATATCTAGTAGTAGTATGACACAGTGACATCACTCCTCTAGACTAGTATATCTAGTAGTAGTATGACACAGTGACATCACTCCTCTAGACTAGTATATCTAGTAGTAGTATGACACAGTGACATTACTCCTCTAGACTAGTATATCTAGTAGTAGTATGACACAGTGACATCACTCCTCTAGACTAGTATATCTAGTAGTAGTATGACACAGTGACATCACTCCTCTAGACTAGTATATCTAGTAGCAGTATAACACAGTGACATCACTCCTCTAGACTAGTATATCTAGTAGTAGTATGACACAGTGACATCACTCCTCTAGACTAGTATATCTAGTAGCAGTATAACACAGTGACATCACTCCTCTAGACTAGTATATCTAGTAGTAGTATAACACAGTGACATCACTCCTCTAGACTAGTATATCTAGCAGTAGTATAACACAGTGACATCACTCCTCTAGACTAGTATATCTAGTAGTAGTATGACACAGTGACATCACTCCTCTAGACTAGTATATCTAGTAGTAGTATAACACAGTGACATCACTCCTCTAGACTAGTATATCTAGCAGTAGTATAACACAGTGACATCACTCCTCTAGACTAGTATATCTAGTAGTAATATGACACAGTGACATCACTCCTCTAGACTAGTATATCTAGTAGCAGTATGACACAGTGACATCACTCCTCTAGACTAGTATATCTAGTAGTAATATGACACAGTGACATCACTCCTCTAGACTAGTATATCTAGTAGCAGTATGACACAGTGACATCACTCCTCTAGACTAGTATATCTAGTAGTAATATGACACAGTGACATCACTCCTCTAGACTAGTATATCTAGTAGCAGTATGACACAGTGACATCACTCCTCTAGACTAGTATATCTAGTAGTAGTAGTATGACACAGTGACATCACTCCTCTAGACTAGTATATCTAGTAGCAGTATGACACAGTGACATCAGTCCTCTAGACTAGTATATCTAGTAGTAGTATGACACAGACACAGTGACATCACTCCTCTGGACTAGTATATCTAGTAGTAGTATGACACAGTGACATCACTCCTCTAGACTAGTATATCTAGTAGTAATATGACACAGTGACATCACTCCTCTAGACTAGTATATCTAGTAGCAGTATGACACAGTGACATCACTCCTCTAGACTAGTATATCTAGTAGTAGTAGTATGACACAGTGACATCACTCCTCTAGACTAGTATATCTAGTAGTAGTATGACACAGTGCCATCACTCCTCTAGACTAGTATATCTAGTAGTAGTATGACACAGTGCCATCACTCCTCTAGACTAGTATATCTAGTAGTAGTATGACACAGTGACATCACTCCTCTAGACTAGTATATCTAGTAGTAGTATGACACAGTGACATCACTCCTCTAGACTAGTATATCTAGTAGTAGTATGACACAGTGACATCACTCCTCTAGACTAGTATATCTAGTAGCAGTATGACACAGACACAGTGACATCACTCCTCTAGACTAGTGTATCTAGTAGTAGTATGACACAGTGCCATCACTCCTCTAGACTAGTATATCTAGTAGTAGTATGACACAGTGACATCACTCCTCTAGACTAGTATATCTAGTAGTAGTATGACACAGTGCCATCACTCCTCTAGACTAGTATATCTAGTAGTAGTATGACACAGTGACATCACTCCTCTAGACTAGTATATCTAGTAGTAGTATGACACAGTGCCATCACTCCTCTAGACTAGTATATCTAGTAGTAGTATGACACAGTGACATCACTCCTCTAGACTAGTATATCTAGTAGTAGTATGACACAGTGCCATCACTCCTCTAGACTAGTATATCTAGTAGTAGTATGACACAGTGACATCACTCCTCTAGACTAGTATATCTAGTAGCAGTATAACACAGTGACATCACTCCTCTAGACTAGTATATCTAGTAGCAGTATAACACAGTGACATCACTCCTCTAGACTAGTATATCTAGTAGCAGTATAACACAGTGACATCACTCCTCTAGACTAGTATATCTAGTAGCAGTATAACACAGTGACATCACTCCTCTAGACTAGTATATCTAGTAGCAGTATAACACAGTGACATCACTCCTCTAGACTAGTATATCTAGTAGCAGTATAACACAGTGACATCACTCCTCTAGACTAGTATATCTAGTAGCAGTATAACACAGTGACATCACACCTCTAGACTAGTATATCTAGTAGCAGTATAACACAGTGACATCACTCCTCTAGACTAGTATATCTAGTAGTAGTAGTATGACACAGTGACATCACTCCTCTAGACTAGTATATCTAGTAGTAGTATGACACAGTGACATCACTCCTCTAGACT
Source organism: Oncorhynchus mykiss (assembly GCF_057628025.1). Taxonomy (NCBI): domain Eukaryota; kingdom Metazoa; phylum Chordata; class Actinopteri; order Salmoniformes; family Salmonidae; genus Oncorhynchus; species Oncorhynchus mykiss. Next base: position 79,239,885 of record NC_143031.1, read on the forward strand.
AGTATATCTAGTAGTAGTATGACACAGTGACATCACTCCTCTAGACTAGTATATCTAGTAGTAGTATGACACAGTGACATCACTCCTCTAGACTAGTATATCTAGCAGTAGTATGACACAGTGACATCACTCCTCTAGACTAGTATATCTAGAAGTAGTATGACACAGTGACATCACTCCTCTAGACTAGTATATCTAGTAGTAGTATGACACAGTGCCATCACTCCTCTAGACTAGTATATCTAGTAGTAGTAGTATGACACAGTGACATCACTCCTCTAGACTAGTATATCTAGTAGCAGTATAACACAGTGACATCACTCCTCTAGACTAGTATATCTAGTAGTAGTATGACACAGTGACATCACTCCTCTAGACTAGTATATCTAGTAGTAGTATGACACAGTGACATCACTCCTCTAGACTAGTATATCTAGTAGTAGTATGACACAGTGACATCACTCCTCTAGACTAGTATATCTAGTAGTAGTATGACACAGTGACATCACTCCTCTAGACTAGTATATCTAGTAGTAGTATGACACAGTGACATCACTCCTCTAGACTAGTATATCTAGTAGTAGTATGACACAGTGACATCACTCCTCTAGACTAGTATATCTAGTAGTAGTATGACACAGTGACATCACTCCTCTAGACTAGTATATCTAGTAGTAGTATAACACAGTGACATCACTCCTCTAGACTAGTATATCTAGTAGTAGTATAACACAGTGATATCACTCCTCTAGACTAGTATATCTAGTAGTAGTATGACACAGTGACATCACTCCTCTAGACTAGTATATCTAGTAGCAGTATAACACAGTGACATCACTCCTCTAGACTAGTATATCTAGTAGTAGTATGACACAGTGACATCACTCCTCTAGACTAGTATATCTAGTAGTAGTATGACACAGTGACATCACTCCTCTAGACTAGTATATCTAGTAGTAGTATGACACAGTGACATCACTCCTCTAGACTAGTATATCTAGTAGCAGTATAACACAGTGACATCACACCTCTAGACTAGTATATCTAGTAGTAGTAGTATGACACAGTGACATTACTCCTCTAGACTAGTATATCTAGTAGTAGTATGACACAGACACAGTGACATCACTCCTCTAGACTAGTATATCTAGTAGTAGTATGACACAGTGACATTACTCCTCTAGACTAGTATATCTAGTAGTAGTATGACACAGACACAGTGACATCACTCCTCTAGACTAGTATATCTAGTAGTAGTATAACACAGTGACATCACTCCTCTAGACTAGTATATCTAGTAGTAGTATGACACAGTGACATCACTCCTCTAGACTAGTATATCTAGTAGTAGTATGACACAGTGACATCACTCCTCTAGACTAGTATATCTAGTAGTAGTATGACACAGTGACATCACTCCTCTAGACTAGTATATCTAGTAGTAGTATGACACAGTGACATCACTCCTCTAGACTAGTATATCTAGTAGTAGTAAGACACAGTGACATCACTCCTCTAGACTAGTATATCTAGTAGTAGTATGACACAGTGACATCACTCCTCTAGACTAGTATATCTAGTAGTAGTAAGACACAGTGACATCACTCCTCTAGACTAGTATATCTAGTAGTAGTATGACACAGTGACATCACTCCTCTAGACTAGTATATCTAGTAGTAGTATGACACAGTGACATCACTCCTCTAGACTAGTATATCTAGTAGTAGTATGACACAGTGACATCACTCCTCTAGACTAGTATATCTAGTAGTAGTAAGACACAGTGACATCACTCCTCTAGACTAGTATATCTAGTAGTAGTATGACACAGTGACATCACTCCTCTAGACTAGTATATCTAGTAGCAGTATAACACAGTGACATCACTCCTCTAGACTAGTATATCTAGTAGTAGTATGACACAGTGACATCACTCCTCTAGACTAGTATATCTAGTAGTAGTAAGACACAGTGACATCACTCCTCTAGACTAGTATATCTAGTAGTAGTATGACACAGTGACATCACTCCTCTAGACTAGTATATCTAGTAGCAGTATAACACAGTGACATCACTCCTCTAGACTAGTATATCTAGTAGTAGTATGACACAGTGACATCACTCCTCTAGACTAGTATATCTAGTAGTAGTAAGACACAGTGACATCACTCCTCTAGACTAGTATATCTAGTAGTAGTATGACACAGTGACATCACTCCTCTAGACTAGTATATCTAGTAGTAGTATGACACAGTGACATCACTCCTCTAGACTAGTATATCTAGTAGTAGTAGTAAGACACAGTGACATCACTCCTCTAGACTAGTATATCTAGTAGCAGTATAACACAGTGACATCACTCCTCTAGACTAGTATATCTAGTAGTAGTATGACACAGTGACATCACTCCTCTAGACTAGTATATCTAGTAGTAGTAGTATGACACAGTGACATCACTCCTCTAGACTAGTATATCTAGTAGCAGTATGACACAGACAGAGTGAAATTCATCCGTTGCTGTACAACTGTGTTTCACACGCAGTTTTTCTTGTGGATCCTCTTGTTCCAGTTCAGCACCTACTGTACTTTAGGAACATAACACCTCATCACACATCAAACACTCTCTTCACAGTGTGTGTGTTTATGTGTGTGTTCATGTGTGTGTGTGTTTATGTGTGTGTGTGTGTGTTTGTGCCTCAGGTTGAAATGTATGAGAAAGGAAAGGTAACTCTTCACTGAATACGTGTACATAACTCCTGATACCTGATGCAGTTCAACAGCTGCACCATCGAGAGCAGCCTGACTGGTTGCATCACCACCTTGTATGGCAACTGCTTAGAGTCCAACCACAAGACACTGGTACTACAGAGAGTACTGTAAACCACCCATACATCGCTGGGGCCAAGCTTCCTACAATCCAGGAACTCTATACCAGGTGGTGTCAGAGGAAGGCCTTAAAAAGTGTCAAAGACTCCTGCCAACCTAGTCATGGACTGTTCTCTCTGGTAGCCTAGTGGTTAGAGAGGCAGGTAGCCTAGTGGTTAGAGAAGCAGGTAGCCTAGTGATTAGAGAGGCAGGTAGCCTAGTGGTTAGAGCAGCAGGTAGCCTAGTGGTTAGAGAGGCAGGTAGCCTAGTGATTAGAGAGGCAGGTAGCCTAGTGGTTAGAGCAGCAGGTAGCCTAGTGGTTAGAGAGGCAGGTAGCCTAGTGATTAGAGAGGCAGGTAGCCTAGTGGTTAGAGCAGCAGGTAGCCTAGTGGTTAGAGCAGCAGGTAGCCTAGTGGTTAGAGAGGCAGGTAGCCTAGTGGTTAGAGAGGCAGGTAGCCTAGTGATTAGAGAGGCAGGTAGCCTAGTGGTTAGAGCAGCAGGTAGCCTAGTGGTTAGAGCAGCAGGTAGCCTAGTGGTTAGAGAGGCAGGTAGCCTAGTGGTTAGAGCAGCAGGTAGCCTAGTGGTTAGAGAGGCAGGTAGCCTAGTGGTTAGAGCGCAGGTAGCCTAGTGGTTAGAGCAGCAGGTAGCCTAGTGGTTAGAGAGGCAGGTAGCCTAGTAGTTAGAGAGGCAGGTAGCCTAGTGGTTAAAGAGGCAGAGAGAGAGACAGAGATGAGAGACAGCGAGAGAGACAGAGAGAGAGAGAGACAGAGAGAGACACACACAGAGAGAGAAAGTGAGACAGAGAGAGACAGAGATTGAGAGAGAAATGTTGGGAAGTTGACATCAGTGAGAGACAGAGACAGAGAGAGAGAGAGACAGAGAGATTGAGAGAGAAATGGTAGGAAGTTGACATCAGTGAGAGAGACAGAGAGACAGAGAAATGGTGGGAAGTTGACATCAGTGAGAGACAGAGAGAGACAGAGAGAGAGAGACAGAAAGAGAAATGGTGGGAAGTTGACATCAGTGACATCAGAGATCTTAGATATTTTCCCTTTTAGCTCTTTAATCGCCTTTCACAGTTTCTTTCCTTTAAAGTCATTTTTCTGTCTCAAACCCACTCCTGTCACCCTCATCAGACATCAGAAGAACCTCGTTTAAAGTTAGTGAGAGCGACTGAAGTCGTACCAAGTCGTACCAAGCACACGGTAAAATACGTTTGATTTATTCTCTGCCACATATTTTCAGTCTTTCTTTCTTTTTTAAAATCTCTCCATTTCTTTTCATTTCTTCTCCATTTTATCTTCCTACTCTGTGTCCCTGTGACATTTACCTCATTAAAGGAATCACGAAGTACCTGTCGTTTGGGAACGAGAGTTCTGAAGTTCTAACGACGAGTTCCGGAACACGTTATGCTAATTAACGCGTTGTTTTACATCTGAAAGCATCTAACTTCGCGCTGTGAGATTAGTTTTGCAAGTCAAAGTTCTTTACACAGTGAAAGTTCAGGGCCTTACTAGGTCGGAGTTTGCAATATTGTTGCCTTTTGATATATAGTAGCGTACTTGGTAGGTCAATGAATAAGGGTGTGTCACAAAATGACATATCTATTTCCTTACATAGTGCACTACTTTGACCAGAGCCCTATGGGCCCAACCAAAACAAACCTGCGTTCAAACGCTGTTTGAAAAGTATTCAGATATCTTTTCATTTGAAAAGTAGTGTTTGTTTGCATTTGGAAATAAACTGACTCAACTAAACGACCGTGAGTTTACCCAGGTATTTGGAAATAGGATTTGAAATAAGTGTTTAAAAATCCTCTTCAATACAATTTGTCAAACTATTTGTTGTTTTCAAAGTAACTATTCAAATACTCCAGAAATAGCCATTTTTGTTTTGACTGTGGATTTGAAAATGTTGCAATAAACATAAGTATTTTAAATAACAACTAGTCAAGTTTTATCCAGGTTTGTGTTGAACGTTGTGCATTATATCAGTTTATCTTACATAAGAACTATCCACTCAGTTCACTGATGAGACACATACACATGAACAAACGAATGCACACACACACACACACACACACACACACACACACACACACACACACAAACACACACCCATACACACACACTCACACACACACACATACACACACACACACACACACACACACACACACACACACACACACACACACACACACACACACACACACACACACACACACACACACACTCTCACTCTCTCACACTCACACACACACACATACACACACACACACACACACACACACACACACACACACACACTGCCCTCTCTCTACTCTCCTCTTCTAACCTATGCGAGAGAGAAAGAGCCCACGTCTTGATAATTGGTTTGCAGCAGCAACTGTCTGTTCTGGAGCTGGCTAAGGGAGCGAGGCACTAAGAATGTGCTGTAAATTACCCTGCATTACAATATCTTAGTCATTACCATTCATTACACTATCTTGGTATTTTACAGTTCATTACACAATATTGGTTATTAACCTTCATTACATTATCTTGATCATTACCCTGCATTACACTATAGTACACTAATCACTACACCATCTTGGTCATGACAACAGGCCATCTTGGTCATGACAACAGGTCATCTTGGTCATGACAACAGGCCAACTTGGTCATGACAACAGGTCATCTTGGTCATGACAACAGGCCACCTTGGTCATGACAACAGGCCACCTTGGTTATGACAACAGGTCATCTTGGTCATGACAACAGATCATCTTGGTCATGACAACAGGCCATCTTGGTCATGACAACAGGCCACCTTGGTCATGACAACAGGCCATCTTGGTCATGACAACAGGCCATCTTGGTCATGACAACAGGCCATCTTGGTCATGACAACAGGTCATCTTGGTCATGACAACAGATCATCTTGGTCATGACAACAGATCATCTTGGTCATGACAACAGGCCACCTTGGTCATGACAACAGGCCACCTTGGTCATGACAACAGGCCACCTTGGTCATGACAACAGGCCATCTTGGTCATGACAACAGCTTATGCTGCTGTAAAACATCTTTGTGTGTGACAATGTCACAATGCATGGACATCAGCAGGTATCTATTTGGGCCTCACACAGATACACACAGACAGGCAGACACACACCCGTTTTGACTCCCCATTCCACGTCCTGCAGGCTCTAGGTGATGTTGATGATTGTCCAGTCATGTGGTCATGTGCTATAAAGACCTCCTGATGCAGAATATCTGGCTTTATAATGTTGAACCTTTATTTAACTAGTGACGTCAGTTTCAACAACAAATCCTTATTCACAATGACGGCCTAGGAACAGTGGGTTAACTGGTCTAGGAACAGTGGGTTAACTGGTCTAGGAACAGTGGGTTAACTGGTCTAGGAACAGTGGGTTAACTGGTCTAGGAACAGTGGGTTAACTGGTCTAGGAACAGTGGGTTAACTGGTCTAGGAACAGTGGGTTAACTGGTCTAGGAACAGTGGGTTAACTGGTCTAGGAACAGTGGGTTAACTGGTCTAGGAACAGTGGGTTAACTGGTCTAGGAACAGTAGGTTAACTGGTCTAGGAACAGTGGGTTAACTGGTCTAGGAACAGTGGGTTAACTGGTCTAGGAACAGTGGGTTAACTGGTCTAGGAACAGTGGGGTTAACTGCATGGTTCAGGGGCAGAACAACACATTTTACCTTGTCAGCTCGGGGATTTAATCGTGTAACCTTTTGGTTACTAGTCCAACGCTCTAACCACTAGGCTACCTGTCTCTCTAACAACTAGGCTGCCTGCCTCTCTAACCACTAGGCTGCCTGCCTCTCTAGCTACTAGGCTACCTGTCTCTCTAACCACTAGGCTGCCTGCCACTCTACCGACTAGGCTACCTGCCTCTCTAACTACTAGGCTACCTGTCTCTCTAACCACTAGGCTGCCTGCCACTCTACCGACTAGGCTACCTGCCTCTCTAACTACTAGGCTACCTGTCTCTCTAACTACTAGGCTGCCTGCCTCTCTAACCACTAGGCTGCCTGCCTCTCTAGCTACTAGGCTACCTGTCTCTCTAACCACTAGGCTGCCTGCCACTCTACCGACTAGGCTACCTGCCTCTCTAACTACTAGGCTACCTGTCTCTCTAACCACTAGGCTGCCTGCCACTCTACCGACTAGGCTACCTGCCTCTCTAACTACTAGGCTACCTGTCTCTCTAACCACTAGGCTGCCTGCCACTCTACCGACTAGGCTACCTGTCTCTCTAACCACTAGGCTGCCTGCCTCTCTAACTACTAGGCTACCTGCCTCTCTAACCACTAGGCTACCTGCCTCTCTAACTACTAGGCTACCTGTCTCTCTAACCACTAGGCTGCCTGCCACTCTACCGACTAGGCTACCTGCCTCTCTAACTACTAGGCTACCTGCCTAGTAGGCACTCTAACCACTAGGCTACCTGCCTCTCTAACCACTAGGCTACCTGCCTAGTAGACACTCTAACCACTAGGCAACCTGCCTAGTAGGCGCTCTAACCACTAGGCTACCTGCCGCTCTAGCCACTAGGCTACCTGCCTAGTAGGCACTCTAACCACTAGGCTACCTGCCTCTCTAACCACTAGGCTACCTGCCTAGTAGGCACTCTAACCACTAGGCTACCTGCCTAGTAGGCACTCTAACCACCAGGCTACCTTCTAGTTGAAGTCTAGTAGTAATTGTAATCAGAGGGCTGATATAAACACTATGCTGCCAGTCTCTCTAACCACCAGGCTGATATAAACACTATGCTGCCAGTCTCTCTAACCACTAGGCTGATATAAACACTATGCTGCCAGTCTCTCTAACCACTAGGCTGATATAAACACTATGCTGCCAGTCTCTCTAACCACTAGGCTGATATAAACACTATGCTGCCAGTCTCTCTAACCACTAGGCTGATATAAACACTATGCTGCCAGTCTCTCTAACCACCAGGCTGATATAAACACTATGCTGCCAGTCTCTCTAACCACTAGGCTGATATAACCACTATGCTGCCAGTCTCTCTAACCACTAGGCTGATATAAACACTATGCTGCCAGTCTCTCTAACCACCAGGTTACCTTCTAGTTGAAGTCTAGTAGTAATTGTAATCAGAGGGCTGATATAAACACTATGCTGCCAGTCTCTCTAACCACCAGGCTGATATAAACACTATGCTGCCAGTCTCTCTAACCACCAGGCTGATATAAACACTATGCTGCCAGTCTCTCTAACCACCAGGTTACCTTCTAGTTGAAGTCTAGTAGTAATTGTAATCAGAGGGCTGATATAAACACTATGCTGCCAGTCTCTCTAACCACCAGGCTGATATAAACACTATGCTGCCAGTCTCTCTAACCACCAGGTTACCTTCTAGTTGAAGTCTAGTAGTAATTGTAATCAGAGGGCTGATATAAACACTATGCTGCCAGTCTCTCTAACCACCAGGTTACCTTCTAGTTGAAGTCTAGTAGTAATTGTAATCAGAGGGCTGATATAAACACTATGCTGCCAGTCTCTCTAACCACCAGGCTGATATAACCACTATGCTGCCAGTCTCTCTAACCACCAGGCTGATATAAACACTATGCTGCCAGTCTCTCTAACCACTAGGTTACCTTCTAGTTGAAGTCTAGTAGTAATTGTAATCAGAGGGCTGATATAAACACTATGCTGCCAGTCTCTCTAACCACTATGCTGCCAGTCTCTCTAACCACCAGGCTACCTGCTAGTTGAAGTCTAGTAGTAATTGTAATCAGAGGGCTGATATAACCACTATGCTGCCAGTCTCTCTAACCACTAGGCTGATATAACCACTATGCTGCCAGTCTCTCTAACCACCAGGCTACCTGCTAGTTGAAGTCTAGTAGTAATTGTAATCAGAGGGCTGATATAACCACTATGCTGCCAGTCTCTCTAACCACCAGGCTGATATAACCACTATGCTGCCAGTCTCTCTAACCACTAGGCTGATATAAACACTATGCTGCCAGTCTCTCTAACCACTAGGCTGATATAAACACTATGCAGCCAGTCTCTCTAACCACCAGGCTGATATAAACACTATGCTGCCAGTCTCTCTAACCACTAGGCTGATATAAACACTATGCTGCCAGTCTCTCTAACCACCAGGCTGATATAAACACTATGCTGCCAGTCTCTCTAACCACTAGGCTGATATAACCACTATGCTGCCAGTCTCTCTAACCACTAGGCTGATATAACCACTATGCTGCCAGTCTCTCTAACCACTAGGCTGATATAAACACTATGCTGCCAGTCTCTCTAACCACCAGGTTACCTTCTAGTTGAAGTCTAGTAGTAATTGTAATCAGAGGGCTGATATAACCACTATGCTGCCAGTCTCTCTAACCACCAGGCTGATATAACCACTATGCTGCCAGTCTCTCTAACCACCAGGCTGATATAACCACTATGCTGCCAGTCTCTCTAACCACTAGGTTACCTTCTAGTTGAAGTCTAGTAGTAATTGTAATCAGAGGGCTGATATAAACACTATGCTGCCAGTCTCTCTAACCACCAGGCTGATATAAACACTATGCTGCCAGTCTCTCTAACCACCAGGCTGATATAACCACTATGCTGCCAGTCTCTCTAACCACTAGGTTACCTTCTAGTTGAAGTCTAGTAGTAATTGTAATCAGAGGGCTGATATAACCACTATGCTGCCAGTCTCTCTAACCACCAGGCTGATATAAACACTATGCTGCCAGTCTCTCTAACCACTAGGTTACCTTCTAGTTGAAGTCTAGTAGTAATTGTAATCAGAGGGCTGATATAAACACTATGCTGCCAGTCTCTCTAACCACCAGGCTACCTGCCTCTCTAACCACTAGGTTACCTTCTAGTTGAAGTCTAGTAGTAATTGTAATCAGAGGGCTGATATAAACACTATGCTGCCAGTCTCTCTAACCACCAGGCTGATATAACCACTATGCTGCCAGTCTCTCTAACCACCAGGCTGATATAACCACTATGCTGCCAGTCTCTCTAACCACCAGGCTGATATAACCACTATGCTGCCAGTCTCTCTAACCACCAGGCTGATATAACCACTATGCTGCCAGTCTCTCTAACCACTAGGTTACCTTCTAGTTGAAGTCTAGTAGTAATTGTAATCAGAGGGCTGATATAAACACTATGCTGCCAGTCTCTCTAACCACCAGGCTGATATAAACACTATGCTGCCAGTCTCTCTAACCACCAGGTTACCTTCTAGTTGAAGTCTAGTAGTAATTGTAATCAGAGGGCTGATATAAACACTATGCTGCCAGTCTCTCTAAACACTATGCTGCCAGTCTCTCTAACCACTAGGCTGATATAACCACTATGCTGCCAGTCTCTCTAACCACTATGCTGATATAAACACTATGCTGCCAGTCTCTCTAACCACTAGGTTACCTTCTAGTTGAAGTCTAGTAGTAATTGTAATCAGAGGGCTGATATAACCACTATGCTGCCAGTCTCTCTAACCACTAGGCTGATATAACCACTATGCTGCCAGTCTCTCTAACCACTAGGCTGATATAAACACTATGCTGCCAGTCTCTCTAACCACTAGGCTGATATAACCACTATGCTGCCAGTCTCTCTAACCACTAGGCTGATATAAACACTATGCTGCCAGTCTCTCTAACCACTAGGCTGATATAACCACTATGCTGCCAGTCTCTCTAACCACTAGGCTGATATAACCACTATGCTGCCAGTCTCTCTAACCACCAGGCTACCTTCTAGTTGAAGTCTAGTAGTAATTGTAATCAGAGGGCTGATATAAACACTATGCTGCCAGTCTCTCTAACCACCAGGCTGATATAAACACTATGCTGCCAGTCTCTCTAACCACTAGGCTGATATAACCACTATGCTGCCAGTCTCTCTAACCACCAGGCTACCTTCTAGTTGAAGTCTAGTAGTAATTGTAATCAGAGGGCTGATATAAACACTATGCTGCCAGTCTCTCTAACCACTAGGCTGATATAACCACTATGCTGCCAGTCTCTCTAACCACTAGGCTGATATAAACACTATGCTGCCAGTCTCTCTAACCACTAGGCTGATATAACCACTATGCTGCCAGTCTCTCTAACCACTAGGCTGATATAACCACTATGCTGCCAGTCTCTCTAACCACCAGGCTACCTTCTAGTTGAAGTCTAGTAGTAATTGTAATCAGAGGGCTGATATAAACACTATGCTGCCAGTCTCTCTAACCACCAGGCTGATATAAACACTATGCTGCCAGTCTCTCTAACCACTAGGCTGATATAACCACTATGCTGCCAGTCTCTCTAACCACCAGGCTACCTTCTAGTTGAAGTCTAGTAGTAATTGTAATCAGAGGGCTGATATAAACACTATGCTGCCAGTCTCTCTAACCACTAGGCTGATATAACCACTATGCTGCCAGTCTCTCTAACCACTAGGTTACCTTCTAGTTGAAGTCTAGTAGTAATTGTAATCAGAGGGCTGATATAAACACTATGCTGCCAGTCTCTCTAACCACTAGGCTGATATAACCACTATGCTGCCAGTCTCTCTAACCACTAGGCTGATATAAACACTATGCTGCCAGTCTCTCTAACCACCAGGCTACCTTCTAGTTGAAGTCTAGTAGTAATTGTAATCAGAGGGCTGATATAACCACTATGCTGCCAGTCTCTCTAACCACTATGCTGCCAGTCTCTCTAACCACTATGCTGCCAGTCTCTCTAACCACTATGCTGCCAGTCTCTCTAACCACTATGCTGCCAGTCTCTCTAACCACTATGCTGCCAGTCTCTCTAACCACTATGCTGCCAGTCTCTCTAACCACTATGCTGCCAGTCTCTCTAAACACTATGCTGCCAGTCTCTCTAACCACTAGGCTGATATAACCACTATGCTGCCAGTCTCTCTAACCACTATGCTGCCAGTCTCTCTAACCACTATGCTGCCAGTCTCTCTAAACACTATGCTACCAGTCTCTCTAACCACTAGGCTGATATAACCACTATGCTGCCAGTCTCTCTAACCACTAGGTTGATATAACCACTATGCTACCAGTCTCTCTAACCACTAGGCTGATATAACCACTATGCTGCCAGCCTCTCTAACCACTAGGCTGATATAACCACTATGCTGCCAGTCTCTCTAACCACTAGGCTGATATAACCACTATGCTGCCAGCCTCTCTAACCACTAGGCTGATATAACCACTATGCTGCCAGCCTCTCTAACCACTAGGCTGATATAACCACTATGCTGCCAGTCTCTCTAACCACTAGGCTGATATAACCACTATGCTGCCAGCCTCTCTAACCACTAGGCTGATATAACCACTATGCTGCCAGCCTCTCTAACCACTAGGCTGATATAACCACTATGCTGCCAGTATCTCTAACCACTAGGCTGATATAACCACTATGCTGCCAGCCTCTCTAACCACTAGGCTGATATAACCACTATGCTGCCAGCCTCTCTAACCACTAGGCTGATATAACCACTATGCTGCCAGTCTTTCTAACCACTAGGCTGATATAACCACTATGCTGCCAGTCTCTCTAACCACTAGGCTGATATAACCACTATGCTGCCAGCCTCTAACCACTAGGCTGATATAACCACTATGCTGCCAGCCTCTCTAACCACTAGGCTGATATAACCACTATGCTGCCAGTCTCTCTAACCACTAGGCTGATATAACCACTATGCTGCCAGTCTCTCTAACCACTAGGCTGATATAACCACTATGCTGCCAGTCTCTCTAACCACTAGGCTGATATAACCACTATGCTGCCAGTCTCTCTAACCACTAGGCTGATATAACCACTATGCAGCCAGTCTCTCTAACCACTAGGCTGATATAACCACTATGCTGCCAGTCTCTCTAACCAATAGGCTGATATAACCACTGTGCTGCCAGTCTCTCTAACCACTAGGCTGATATAACCACTATGCTGCCAGTCTCTCTAACCACTAGGCTGATATAACCACTATGCTGCCAGTCTCTCTAACCACTAGGCTGATATAAACACTATGCTGCCAGTCTCTCTAACCACCAGGCTACCTGCTAGTTGAAGTCTAGTAGTAATTGTAATCAGAGGGCTGATATAAACACTATGCTGCCAGTCTCTCTAACCACTAGGCTACCTGCTAGTTGAAGTCTAGTAGTAATTGTAATCAGAGGGCTGATATAAACACTATGCTGCCAGTCTCTCTAACCACCAGGCTGATATAAACACTATGCTGCCAGTCTCTCTAACCACCAGGCTGATATAAACACTATGCTGCCAGTCTCTCTAACCACTAGGTTACCTTCTAGTTGAAGTCTAGTAGAAATTTTAATCAGAGGGCTGATATAAACACTATGCTGCCAGTCTCTCTAACCACCAGGCTGATATAAACACTATGCTGCCAGTCTCTCTAACCACCAGGTTACCTTCTAGTTGAAGTCTAGTAGTAATTGTAATCAGAGGGCTGATATAAACACTATGCTGCCAGTCTCTCTAACCACCAGGCTGATATAAACACTATGCTGCCAGTCTCTCTAACCACTAGGTTACCTTCTAGTTGAAGTCTAGTAGTAATTGTAATCAGAGGGCTGATATAAACACTATGCTGCCAGTCTCTCTAACCACCAGGCTGATATAACCACTATGCTGCCAGTCTTTCTAACCACTAGGCTGATATAACCACTATGCTGCCAGTCTCTCTAACCACCAGGCTGATATAACCACTATGCTGCCAGTCTCTCTAACCACCAGGCTGATATAACCACTATGCTGCCAGTCTCTCTAACCACTAGGTTACCTTCTAGTTGAAGTCTAGTAGTAATTGTAATCAGAGGGCTGATATAACCACTATGCTGCCAGTCTCTCTAACCACCAGGCTGATATAAACACTATGCTGCCAGTCTCTCTAACCACCAGGCTACCTGCTAGTTGAAGTCTAGTAGTAATTGTAATCAGAGGGCTGATATAAACACTATGCTGCCAGTCTCTCTAACCACCAGGCTACCTTCTAGTTGAAGTCTAGTAGTAATTGTAATCAGAGGGCTGATATAAACACTATGCTGCCAGTCTCTCTAACCACTATGCTGCCAGTCTCTCTAACCACTAGGTTACCTTCTAGTTGAAGTCTAGTAGTAATTGTAATCAGAGGGCTGATATAAACACTATGCTGCCAGTCTCTCTAAACACTATGCTGCCAGTCTCTCTAACCACTAGGCTGATATAAACACTATGCTGCCAGTCTCTCTAACCACCAGGCTACCTGCCTCTCTAACCACTAGGTTACCTTCTAGTTGAAGTCTAGTAGTAATTGTAATCAGAGGGCTGATATAAACACTATGCTGCCAGTCTCTCTAACCACCAGGCTACCTGCTAGTTGAAGTCTAGTAGTAATTGTAATCAGAGGGCTGATATAAACACTATGCTGCCAGTCTCTCTAACCACTAGGCTGATATAAACACTATGCTGCCAGTCTCTCTAACCACCAGGCTGATATAAACACTATGCTGCCAGTCTCTCTAACCACCAGGCTGATATAACCACTATGCTGCCAGTCTCTCTAACCACTAGGTTACCTTCTAGTTGAAGTCTAGTAGTAATTGTAATCAGAGGGCTGATATAAACACTATGCTGCCAGTCTCTCTAACCACTAGGCTGATATAACCACTATGCTGCCAGTCTCTCTAACCACTAGGCTGATATAAACACTATGCTGCCAGTCTCTCTAACCACCAGGCTACCTTCTAGTTGAAGTCTAGTAGTAATTGTAATCAGAGGGCTGATATAACCACTATGCTGCCAGTCTCTCTAACCACTATGCTGCCAGTCTCTCTAACCACTATGCTGCCAGTCTCTCTAACCACTATGCTGCCAGTCTCTCTAACCACTATGCTGCCAGTCTCTCTAACCACTATGCTGCCAGTCTCTCTAACCACTATGCTGCCAGTCTCTCTAACCACTATGCTGCCAGTCTCTCTAAACACTATGCTGCCAGTCTCTCTAACCACTAGGCTGATATAACCACTATGCTGCCAGTCTCTCTAACCACTATGCTGCCAGTCTCTCTAACCACTATGCTGCCAGTCTCTCTAAACACTATGCTACCAGTCTCTCTAACCACTAGGCTGATATAACCACTATGCTGCCAGTCTCTCTAACCACTAGGTTGATATAACCACTATGCTACCAGTCTCTCTAACCACTAGGCTGATATAACCACTATGCTGCCAGTCTCTCTAACCACTAGGCTGATATAACCACTATGCTGCCAGTCTCTCTAACCACTAGGCTGATATAACCACTATGCTGCCAGCCTCTCTAACCACTAGGCTGATATAACCACTATGCTGCCAGCCTCTCTAACCACTAGGCTGATATAACCACTATGCTGCCAGTCTCTCTAACCACTAGGCTGATATAACCACTATGCTGCCAGCCTCTCTAACCACTAGGCTGATATAACCACTATGCTGCCAGCCTCTCTAACCACTAGGCTGATATAACCACTATGCTGCCAGTATCTCTAACCACTAGGCTGATATAACCACTATGCTGCCAGCCTCTCTAACCACTAGGCTGATATAACCACTATGCTGCCAGCCTCTCTAACCACTAGGCTGATATAACCACTATGCTGCCAGTCTTTCTAACCACTAGGCTGATATAACCACTATGCTGCCAGTCTCTCTAACCACTAGGCTGATATAACCACTATGCTGCCAGCCTCTAACCACTAGGCTGATATAACCACTATGCTGCCAGCCTCTCTAACCACTAGGCTGATATAACCACTATGCTGCCAGTCTCTCTAACCACTAGGCTGATATAACCACTATGCTGCCAGTCTCTCTAACCACTAGGCTGATATAACCACTATGCTGCCAGTCTCTCTAACCACTAGGCTGATATAACCACTATACTGCCAGTCTCTCTAACCACTAGGCTGATATAACCACTATGCAGCCAGTCTCTCTAACCACTAGGCTGATATAACCACTATGCTGCCAGTCTCTCTAACCACTAGGCTGATATAACCACTGTGCTGCCAGTCTCTCTAACCACTAGGCTGATATAACCACTATGCTGCCAGTCTCTCTAACCACTAGGCTGATATAACCACTATGCTGCCAGTCTCTCTAACCACTAGGCTGATATAACCACTATGCTGCCAGTCTCTCTAACCACTAGGCTGATATAACCACTATGCAGCCAGTCTCTCTAACCACTAGGCTGATATAACCACTATGCTGCCAGTCTCTCTAACCACTAGGCTGATATAACCACTATGCTGCCAGTCTCTCTAACCACTAGGCTGATATAACCACTATGCTGCCAGTCTCTCTAACCACTAGGCTGATATAACCACTATGCTGCCAGTCTCTCTAACCACCAGGCTACCTTCTAGTTGAAATCTAGTAGTAACTGTAATCAGAGGGCTGATATAAACACTATGCTGCCAGTCTCTCTAACCACTAGGCTGATATAAACACTATGCTGCCAGTCTCTCTAACCACTAGGCTGATATAACCACTATGCTGCCAGTCTCTCTAACCACTAGGCTGATATAACCACTATGCTGCCAGTCTCTCTAACCACTAGGCTGATATAACCACTATGCTGCCAGTCTCTCTAACCACTAGGCTGATATAACCACTATGCTGCCAGTCTCTCTAACCACTAGGCTGATATAACCACTATGCTGCCAGCCTCTCTAACCACTAGGCTGATATAACCACTATGCTGCCAGTCTCTCTAACCACTAGGCTGATATAACCACTATGCTGCCAGTCTCTCTAACCACTAGGCTGATATAACCACTATGCTGCCAGTCTCTCTAACCACTAGGCTGATATAACCACTATGCTGCCAGTCTCTCTAACCACTAGGCTGATATAACCACTATGCTGCCAGTCTCTCTAACCACTAGGCTTTTATAACCACTATGCTGCCAGTCTCTCTAACCACCAGGCTACCTTCTAGTTGAAGTCTAGTAGTAATTGTAATCAGAGGGCTGATATAAACACTATGCTGCCAGTCTCTCTAACCACTATGCTGCCAGTCTCTCTAACCACTAGGCTGATATAACCACTATGCTGCCAGTCTCTCTAACCACTAGGCTGATATAACCACTATGCTGCCAGTCTCTCTAACCACTAGGCTGATATAACCACTATGCTGCCAGTCTCTCTAACCACCAGGCTGATATAACCACTATGCTGCCAGTCTCTCTAACCACTAGGCTGATATAACCACTATGCTGCCAGTCTCTCTAACCACTAGGCTGATATAACCACTATGCTGCCAGTCTCTCTAACCACTAGGCTGATATAACCACTATGCTGCCAGTCTCTCTAACCACTAGGCTGATATAACCACTATGCTGCCAGTCTCTCTAACCACTAGGCTGATATAACCACTATGCTGCCAGTCTCTCTAACCACCAGGCTGATATAACCACTATGCTGCCAGTCTCTCTAACCACTAGGCTGATATAACCACTATGCTGCCAGTCTCTCTAACCACTAGGCTGATATAACCACTATGCTGCCAGTCTCTCTAACCACCAGGCATATATAACCACTATGCTGCCAGTCTCTCTAACCACTAGGCTGATATAACCACTATGCTGCCAGTCTCTCTAACCACTAGGCTGATATAACCACTATGCTGCCAGTCTCTCTAACCACCAGGCTGATATAACCACTATGCTGCCAGTCTCTCTAACCACTAGGCTGATATAACCACTATGCTGCCAGTCTCTCTAACCACTAGGCTGATATAACCACTATGCTGCCAGTCTCTCTAACCACTAGGCTGATATAAACACTATGCTGCCAGTCTCTCTAACCACCAGGCTACCTGCTAGTTGAAGTCTAGTAGTAATTGTAATCAGAGGGCTGATATAACCACTATGCTGCCAGTCTCTCTAACCACTAGGTTACCTTCTAGTTGAAGTCTAGTAGTAATTGTAATCAGAGGGCTGATATAAACACTATGCTGCCAGTCTCTCTAACCACCAGGCTGATATAACCACTATGCTGCCAGTCTCTCTAACCACCAGGCTGATATAAACACTATGCTGCCAGTCTCTCTAACCACCAGGTTACCTTCTAGTTGAAGTCTAGTAGTAATTGTAATCAGAGGGCTGATATAAACACTATGCTGCCAGTCTCTCTAACCACCAGGCTACCTGCCTCTCTAACCACTAGGTTACCTTCTAGTTGAAGTCTAGTAGTAATTGTAATCAGAGGGCTGATATAAACACTATGCTGCCAGTCTCTCTAACCACCAGGCTGATATAACCACTATGCTGCCAGTCTCTCTAACCACTAGGCTGATATAACCACTATGCTGCCAGTCTCTCTAACCACTAGGTTACCTTCTAGTTGAAGTCTAGTAGTAATTGTAATCAGAGGGCTGATATAACCACTATGCTGCCAGTCTCTCTAACCACCAGGCTGATATAACCACTATGCTGCCAGTCTCTCTAACCACCAGGCTACCTGCTAGTTGAAGTCTAGTAGTAATTGTAATCAGAGGGCTGATATAAACACTATGCTGCCAGTCTCTCTAACCACCAGGCTGATATAAACACTATGCTGCCAGTCTCTCTAACCACTAGGCTGATATAAACACTATGCTGCCAGTCTCTCTAACCACCAGGTTACCTTCTAGTTGAAGTCTAGTAGTAATTGTAATCAGAGGGCTGATATAAACACTATGCTGCCAGTCTCTCTAAACACTATGCTGCCAGTCTCTCTAACCACTATGCTGCCAGTCTCTCTAACCACCAGGTTACCTTCTAGTTGAAGTCTAGTAGTAATTGTAATCAGAGGGCTGATATAAACACTATGCTGCCAGTCTCTCTAACCACTATGCTGCCAGTCTCTCTAAACACTATGCAGCCAGTCTCTCTAACCACTAGGCTGATATAACCACTATGCTGCCAGTCTCTCTAACCACTAGGCTGATATAAACACTATGCTGCCAGTCTCTCTAAACACTATGCTGCCAGTCTCTCTAACCACTAGGCTGATATAACCACTATGCTGCCAGTCTCTCTAACCACTAGGTTACCTTCTAGTTGAAGTCTAGTAGTAATTGTAATCAGAGGGCTGATATAAACACTATGCTGCCAGTCTCTCTAACCACCAGGCTGATATAACCACTATGCTGCCAGTCTCTCTAACCACTAGGCTGATATAACCACTATGCTGCCAGTCTCTCTAACCACTAGGCTGATATAACCACTATGCTGCCAGTCTCTCTAACCACCAGGCTACCTTCTAGTTGAAGTCTAGTAGTAATTGTAATCAGAGGGCTGATATAAACACTATGCTGCCAGTCTCTCTAACCACTATGCTGCCAGTCTCTCTAACCACCAGGCTGATATAAACACTATGCTGCCAGTCTCTCTAACCACTAGGCTGATATAAACACTATGCTGCCAGTCTCTCTAACCACTATGCTGATATAAACACTATGCTGCCAGTCTCTCTAACCACTAGGTTACCTTCTAGTTGAAGTCTAGTAGTAATTGTAATCAGAGGGCTGATATAAACACTATGCTGCCAGTCTCTCTAACCACCAGGCTGATATAAACACTATGCTGCCAGTCTCTCTAACCACCAGGCTACCTTCTAGTTGAAGTCTAGTAGTAATTGTAATCAGAGGGCTGATATAAACACTATGCTGCCAGTCTCTCTAACCACCAGGCTGATATAAACACTATGCTGCCAGTCTCTCTAAACACTATGCTGCCAGTCTCTCTAACCACTAGGCTGATATAACCACTATGCTGCCAGTCTCTCTAACCACTAGGTTACCTTCTAGTTGAAGTCTAGTAGTAATTGTAATCAGAGGGCTGATATAAACACTATGCTGCCAGTCTCTCTAACCACCAGGCTGATATAAACACTATGCTGCCAGTCTCTCTAACCACTAGGCTGATATAACCACTATGCTGCCAGTCTCTCTAACCACCAGGCTACCTTCTAGTTGAAGTCTAGTAGTAATTGTAATCAGAGGGCTGATATAAACACTATGCTGCCAGTCTCTCTAACCACTAGGTTACCTTCTAGTTGAAGTCTAGTAGTAATTGTAATCAGAGGGCTGATATAAACACTATGCTGCCAGTCTCTCTAACCACTAGGCTGATATAAACACTATGCTGCCAGTCTCTCTAACCACCAGGCTGATATAAACACTATGCTGCCAGTCTCTCTAACCACTAGGTTACCTTCTAGTTGAAGTCTAGTAGTAATTGTAATCAGAGGGCTGATATAAACACTATGCTGCCAGTCTCTCTAACCACTAGGCTGATATAAACACTATGCTGCCAGTCTCTCTAACCACCAGGCTGATATAAACACTATGCTGCCAGTCTCTCTAACCACCAGGCTGATATAAACACTATGCTGCCAGTCTCTCTAACCACTAGGCTGATATAAACACTATGCTGCCAGTCTCTCTAACCACCAGGCTGATATAAACACTATGCTGCCAGTCTCTCTAACCACCAGGCTACCTTCTAGTTGAAGTCTAGTAGTAATTGTAATCAGAGGGCTGATATAAACACTATGCTGCCAGTCTCTCTAACCACCAGGCTACCTTCTAGTTGAAGTCTAGTAGTAATTGTAATCAGAGGGCTGATATAACCACTATGCTGCCAGTCTCTCTAACCACTATGCTGCCAGTCTCTCTAACCACTATGCTGCCAGTCTCTCTAACCACTATGCTGCCAGTCTCTCTAACCACTATGCTGCCAGTCTCTCTAACCACTATGCTGCCAGTCTCTCTAACCACTATGCTGCCAGTCTCTCTAACCACTATGCTGCCAGTCTCTCTAAACACTATGCTGCCAGTCTCTCTAACCACTAGGCTGATATAACCACTATGCTGCCAGTCTCTCTAAACACTATGCTGCCAGTCTCTCTAACCACTAGGCTGATATAACCACTATGCTGCCAGTCTCTCTAACCACTAGGTTACCTTCTAGTTGAAGTCTAGTAGTAATTGTAATCAGAGGGCTGATATAAACACTATGCTGCCAGTCTCTCTAACCACCAGGCTGATATAACCACTATGCTGCCAGTCTCTCTAACCACTAGGCTGATATAACCACTATGCTGCCAGTCTCTCTAACCACTAGGCTGATATAACCACTATGCTGCCAGTCTCTCTAACCACTAGGTTACCTTCTAGTTGAAGTCTAGTAGTAATTGTAATCAGAGGGCTGATATAAACACTATGCTGCCAGTCTCTCTAACCACCAGGCTGATATAACCACTATGCTGCCAGTCTCTCTAACCACTAGGCTGATATAACCACTATGCTGCCAGTCTCTCTAACCACTAGGCTGATATAACCACTATGCTGCCAGTCTCTCTAACCACCAGGCTACCTTCTAGTTGAAGTCTAGTAGTAATTGTAATCAGAGGGCTGATATAAACACTATGCTGCCAGTCTCTCTAACCACTATGCTGCCAGTCTCTCTAACCACCAGGCTGATATAAACACTATGCTGCCAGTCTCTCTAACCACTAGGCTGATATAAACACTATGCTGCCAGTCTCTCTAACCACTATGCTGATATAAACACTATGCTGCCAGTCTCTCTAACCACTAGGTTACCTTCTAGTTGAAGTCTAGTAGTAATTGTAATCAGAGGGCTGATATAAACACTATGCTGCCAGTCTCTCTAACCACCAGGCTGATATAAACACTATGCTGCCAGTCTCTCTAACCACCAGGCTACCTGCTAGTTGAAGTCTAGTAGTAATTGTAATCAGAGGGCTGATATAACCACTATGCTGCCAGTCTCTCTAACCACTAGGCTGATATAACCACTATGCTGCCAGTCTCTCTAACCACTAGGCTGATATAACCACTATGCTGCCAGTCTCTCTAACCACCAGGCTGATATAACCACTATGCTGCCAGTCTCTCTAACCACTAGGTTACCTTCTAGTTGAAGTCTAGTAGTAATTGTAATCAGAGGGCTGATATAAACACTATGCTGCCAGTCTCTCTAACCACCAGGCTGATATAAACACTATGCTGCCAGTCTCTCTAACCACCAGGTTACCTTCTAGTTGAAGTCTAGTAGTAATTGTAATCAGAGGGCTGATATAAACACTATGCTGCCAGTCTCTCTAACCACCAGGCTGATATAAACACTATGCTGCCAGTCTCTCAAACCACTAGGTTACCTTCTAGTTGAAGTCTAGTAGTAATTGTAATCAGAGGGCTGATATAAACACTATGCTGCCAGTCTCTCTAACCACCAGGCTGATATAAACACTATGCTGCCAGTCTCTCTAAACACTATGCTGCCAGTCTCTCTAACCACTAGGCTGATATAACCACTATGCTGCCAGTCTCTCTAACCACTAGGTTACCTTCTAGTTGAAGTCTAGTAGTAATTGTAATCAGAGGGCTGATATAAACACTATGCTGCCAGTCTCTCTAACCACCAGGCTGATATAAACACTATGCTGCCAGTCTCTCTAACCACTAGGCTGATATAACCACTATGCTGCCAGTCTCTCTAACCACCAGGCTACCTTCTAGTTGAAGTCTAGTAGTAATTGTAATCAGAGGGCTGATATAAACACTATGCTGCCAGTCTCTCTAACCACTAGGTTACCTTCTAGTTGAAGTCTAGTAGTAATTGTAATCAGAGGGCTGATATAAACACTATGCTGCCAGTCTCTCTAACCACCAGGCTACCTGCTAGTTGAAGTCTAGTAGTAATTGTAATCAGAGGGCTGATATAAACACTATGCTGCCAGTCTCTCTAACCACCAGGCTGATATAACCACTATGCTGCCAGTCTCTCTAACCACTAGGTTACCTTCTAGTTGAAGTCTAGTAGTAATTGTAATCAGAGGGCTGATATAAACACTATGCTGCCAGTCTCTCTAACCACTAGGCTGATATAACCACTATGCTGCCAGTCTCTCTAACCACTAGGCTGATATAAACACTATGCTGCCAGTCTCTCTAACCACCAGGCTACCTTCTAGTTGAAGTCTAGTAGTAATTGTAATCAGAGGGCTGATATAACCACTATGCTGCCAGTCTCTCTAACCACTATGCTGCCAGTCTCTCTAACCACTATGCTGCCAGTCTCTCTAACCACTATGCTGCCAGTCTCTCTAACCACTATGCTGCCAGTCTCTCTAACCACTATGCTGCCAGTCTCTCTAACCACTATGCTGCCAGTCTCTCTAAACACTATGCTGCCAGTCTCTCTAACCACTAGGCTGATATAACCACTATGCTGCCAGTCTCTCTAACCACTATGCTGCCAGTCTCTCTAACCACTATGCTGCCAGTCTCTCTAAACACTATGCTACCAGTCTCTCTAACCACTAGGCTGATATAACCACTATGCTGCCAGTCTCTCTAACCACTAGGTTGATATAACCACTATGCTACCAGTCTCTCTAACCACTAGGCTGATATAACCACTATGCTGCCAGCCTCTCTAACCACTAGGCTGATATAACCACTATGCTGCCAGTCTCTCTAACCACTAGGCTGATATAACCACTATGCTGCCAGCCTCTCTAACCACTAGGCTGATATAACCACTATGCTGCCAGCCTCTCTAACCACTAGGCTGATATAACCACTATGCTGCCAGTCTCTCTAACCACTAGGCTGATATAACCACTATGCTGCCAGCCTCTCTAACCACTAGGCTGATATAACCACTATGCTGCCAGCCTCTCTAACCACTAGGCTGATATAACCACTATGCTGCCAGTATCTCTAACCACTAGGCTGATATAACCACTATGCTGCCAGCCTCTCTAACCACTAGGCTGATATAACCACTATGCTGCCAGCCTCTCTAACCACTAGGCTGATATAACCACTATGCTGCCAGTCTTTCTAACCACTAGGCTGATATAACCACTATGCTGCCAGTCTCTCTAACCACTAGGCTGATATAACCACTATGCTGCCAGCCTCTAACCACTAGGCTGATATAACCACTATGCTGCCAGCCTCTCTAACCACTAGGCTGATATAACCACTATGCTGCCAGTCTCTCTAACCACTAGGCTGATATAACCACTATGCTGCCAGTCTCTCTAACCACTAGGCTGATATAACCACTATGCTGCCAGTCTCTCTAACCACTAGGCTGATATAACCACTATGCTGCCAGTCTCTCTAACCACTAGGCTGATATAACCACTATGCAGCCAGTCTCTCTAACCACTAGGCTGATATAACCACTATGCTGCCAGTCTCTCTAACCACTAGGCTGATATAACCACTGTGCTGCCAGTCTCTCTAACCACTAGGCTGATATAACCACTATGCTGCCAGTCTCTCTAACCACTAGGCTGATATAACCACTATGCTGCCAGTCTCTCTAACCACTAGGCTGATATAACCACTATGCTGCCAGTCTCTCTAACCACTAGGCTGATATAACCACTATGCAGCCAGTCTCTCTAACCACTAGGCTGATATAACCACTATGCTGCCAGTCTCTCTAACCACTAGGCTGATATAAC
Source organism: Oncorhynchus mykiss (assembly GCF_057628025.1). Taxonomy (NCBI): domain Eukaryota; kingdom Metazoa; phylum Chordata; class Actinopteri; order Salmoniformes; family Salmonidae; genus Oncorhynchus; species Oncorhynchus mykiss. The sequence continues at coordinate 79,264,317 of NC_143031.1, forward strand.
CACTATGCTGCCAGTCTCTCTAACCACTAGGCTGATATAACCACTATGCTGCCAGTCTCTCTAACCACTAGGCTGATATAACCACTATGCTGCCAGTCTCTCTAACCACCAGGCTACCTTCTAGTTGAAATCTAGTAGTAACTGTAATCAGAGGGCTGATATAAACACTATGCTGCCAGTCTCTCTAACCACTAGGCTGATATAAACACTATGCTGCCAGTCTCTCTAACCACTAGGCTGATATAACCACTATGCTGCCAGTCTCTCTAACCACTAGGCTGATATAACCACTATGCTGCCAGTCTCTCTAACCACTAGGCTGATATAACCACTATGCTGCCAGTCTCTCTAACCACTAGGCTGATATAACCACTATGCTGCCAGTCTCTCTAACCACTAGGCTGATATAACCACTATGCTGCCAGTCTCTCTAACCACCAGGCTACCTTCTAGTTGAAGTCTAGTAGTAATTGTAATCAGAGGGCTGATATAAACACTATGCTGCCAGTCTCTCTAACCACTATGCTGCCAGTCTCTCTAACCACTAGGCTGATATAACCACTATGCTGCCAGTCTCTCTAACCACTAGGCTGATATAACCACTATGCTGCCAGTCTCTCTAACCACTAGGCTGATATAACCACTATGCTGCCAGTCTCTCTAACCACCAGGCTGATATAACCACTATGCTGCCAGTCTCTCTAACCACTAGGCTGATATAACCACTATGCTGCCAGTCTCTCTAACCACTAGGCTGATATAACCACTATGCTGCCAGTCTCTCTAACCACTAGGCTGATATAACCACTATGCTGCCAGTCTCTCTAACCACTAGGCTGATATAACCACTATGCTGCCAGTCTCTCTAACCACTAGGCTGATATAACCACTATGATGCCAGTCTCTCTAACCACCAGGCTGATATAACCACTATGCTGCCAGTCTCTCTAACCACTAGGCTGATATAACCACTATGCTGCCAGTCTCTCTAACCACTAGGCTGATATAACCACTATGCTGCCAGTCTCTCTAACCACCAGGCTGATATAACCACTATGCTGCCAGTCTCTCTAACCACTAGGCTGATATAACCACTATGCTGCCAGTCTCTCTAACCACTAGGCTGATATAACCACTATGCTGCCAGTCTCTCTAACCACCAGGCTGATATAACCACTATGCTGCCAGTCTCTCTAACCACTAGGCTGATATAACCACTATGCTGCCAGTCTCTCTAACCACTAGGCTGATATAACCACTATGCTGCCAGTCTCTCTAACCACTAGGCTGATATAAACACTATGCTGCCAGTCTCTCTAACCACTATGCTGATATAAACACTATGCTGCCAGTCTCTCTAACCACCAGGCTGATATAAACACTATGCTGCCAGTCTCTCTAACCACCAGGCTACCTGCTAGTTGAAGTCTAGTAGTAATTGTAATCAGAGGGCTGATATAACCACTATGCTGCCAGTCTCTCTAACCACTAGGTTACCTTCTAGTTGAAGTCTAGTAGTAATTGTAATCAGAGGGCTGATATAAACACTATGCTGCCAGTCTCTCTAACCACCAGGCTGATATAACCACTATGCTGCCAGTCTCTCTAACCACCAGGCTGATATAAACACTATGCTGCCAGTCTCTCTAACCACCAGGCTACCTTCTAGTTGAAGTCTAGTAGTAATTGTAATCAGAGGGCTGATATAAACACTATGCTGCCAGTCTCTCTAACCACCAGGCTACCTGCCTCTCTAACCACTAGGTTACCTTCTAGTTGAAGTCTAGTAGTAATTGTAATCAGAGGGCTGATATAAACACTATGCTGCCAGTCTCTCTAACCACTAGGTTACCTTCTAGTTGAAGTCTAGTAGTAATTGTAATCAGAGGGCTGATATAAACACTATGCTGCCAGTCTCTCTAACCACCAGGCTGATATAAACACTATGCTGCCAGTCTCTCTAACCACCAGGCTGATATAAACACTATGCTGCCAGTCTCTCTAACCACCAGGTTACCTTCTAGTTGAAGTCTAGTAGTAATTGTAATCAGAGGGCTGATATAAACACTATGCTGCCAGTCTCTCTAACCACTAGGCTACCTTCTAGTTGAAGTCTAGTAGTAATTGTAATCAGAGGGCTGATATAAACACTATGCTGCCAGTCTCTCTAACCACCAGGCTACCTGCCTCTCTAACCACTAGGTTACCTTCTAGTTGAAGTCTAGTAGTAATTGTAATCAGAGGGCTGATATAACCACTATGCTGCCAGTCTCTCTAACCACCAGGCTGATATAACCACTATGCTGCCAGTCTCTCTAACCACTAGGCTGATATAACCACTATGCTGCCAGTCTCTCTAACCACCAGGCTACCTGCTAGTTGAAGTCTAGTAGTAATTGTAATCAGAGGGCTGATATAAACACTATGCTGCCAGTCTCTCTAACCACCAGGCTGATATAAACACTATGCTGCCAGTCTCTCTAACCACTAGGCTGATATAAACACTATGCTGCCAGTCTCTCTAACCACCAGGTTACCTTCTAGTTGAAGTCTAGTAGTAATTGTAATCAGAGGGCTGATATGAACACTATGCTGCCAGTCTCTCTAAACACTATGCTGCCAGTCTCTCTAACCACTATGCTGCCAGTCTCTCTAACCACAAGGTTACCTTCTAGTTGAAGTCTAGTAGTAATTGTAATCAGAGGGCTGATATAAACACTATGCTGCCAGTCTCTCTAACCACTATGCTGCCAGTCTCTCTAAACACTATGCAGCCAGTCTCTCTAACCACTAGGCTGATATAACCACTATGCTGCCAGTCTCTCTAACCACTAGGCTGATATAAACACTATGCTGCCAGTCTCTCTAAACACTATGCTGCCAGTCTCTCTAACCACTAGGCTGATATAACCACTATGCTGCCAGTCTCTCTAACCACCAGGCTGATATAACCACTATGCTGCCAGTCTCTCTAACCACTAGGTTACCTTCTAGTTGAAGTCTAGTAGTAATTGTAATCAGAGGGCTGATATAAACACTATGCTGCCAGTCTCTCTAACCACCAGGCTGATATAACCACTATGCTGCCAGTCTCTCTAACCACTAGGCTGATATAACCACTATGCTGCCAGTCTCTCTAACCACTAGGCTGATATAACCACTATGCTGCCAGTCTCTCTAACCACCAGGCTACCTTCTAGTTGAAGTCTAGTAGTAATTGTAATCAGAGGGCTGATATAAACACTATGCTGCCAGTCTCTCTAACCACTATGCTGCCAGTCTCTCTAACCACCAGGCTGATATAAACACTATGCTGCCAGTCTCTCTAACCACTAGGCTGATATAAACACTATGCTGCCAGTCTCTCTAACCACTATGCTGATATAAACACTATGCTGCCAGTCTCTCTAACCACTAGGTTACCTTCTAGTTGAAGTCTAGTAGTAATTGTAATCAGAGGGCTGATATAAACACTATGCTGCCAGTCTCTCTAACCACCAGGCTGATATAAACACTATGCTGCCAGTCTCTCTAACCACCAGGCTACCTGCTAGTTGAAGTCTAGTAGTAATTGTAATCAGAGGGCTGATATAACCACTATGCTGCCAGTCTCTCTAACCACTAGGCTGATATAACCACTATGCTGCCAGTCTCTCTAACCACTAGGCTGATATAACCACTATGCTGCCAGTCTCTCTAACCACCAGGCTACCTTCTAGTTGAAGTCTAGTAGTAATTGTAATCAGAGGGCTGATATAACCACTATGCTGCCAGTCTCTCTAACCACTAGGCTGATATAAACACTATGCTGCCAGTCTCTCTAACCACTAGGCTGATATAAACACTATGCTGCCAGTCTCTCTAACCACTATGCTGATATAAACACTATGCTGCCAGTCTCTCTAACCACTAGGCTGATATAACCACTATGCTGCCAGCCTCTCTAACCACTAGGTTACCTTCTAGTTGAAGTCTAGTAGTAATTGTAATCAGAGGGCTGATATAACCACTATGCTGCCAGTCTCTCTAACCACCAGGCTGATATAACCACTATGCTGCCAGTCTCTCTAACCACCAGGCTGATATAAACACTATGCTGCCAGTCTCTCTAACCACTAGGCTGATATAACCACTATGCTGCCAGTCTCTCTAACCACTAGGCTGATATAACCACTATGCTGCCAGTCTCTCTAACCACTAGGCTGATATAAACACTATGCTGCCAGTCTCTCTAACCACTAGGCTGATATAACCACTAAGCTGCCAGTCTCTCTAACCACTAGGCTGATATAACCACTATGCTGCCAGTCTCTCTAACCACTAGGCTGATATAACCACTATGCTGCCAGTCTCTCTAACCACTAGGCTGATATAACCACTATGCTGCCAGTCTCTCTAACCACTAGGCTGATATAAACACTATGCTGCCAGTCTCTCTAACCACTAGGCTGATATAACCACTATGCTGCCAGTCTCTCTAACCACCAGGTTACCTTCTAGTTGAAGTCTAGTAGTAATTCTAATCAGAGGGCTGATATAAACACTATGCTGCCAGTCTCTCTAACCACTAGGCTGATATAACCACTATGCTGCCAGTCTCTCTAACCACTAGGCTGATATAAACACTATGCTGCCAGTCTCTCTAACCACTAGGCTGATATAACCACTATGCTGCCAGTCTCTCTAACCACCAGGCTACCTTCTAGTTGAAGTCTAGTAGTAATTGTAATCAGAGGGCTGATATAAACACTATGCTGCCAGTCTCTCTAACCACCAGGCTGGTATAAACACTATGCTGCCAGTCTCTCTAACCACCAGGCTCCCTTCTAGTTGAAGTCTAGTAGTAATTGTAATCAGAGGGCTGATATAAACACTATGCTGCCAGTCTCTCTAACCACCAGGCTACCTTCTAGTTGAAGTCTAGTAGTAATTGTAATCAGAGGGCTGATATAACCACTATGCTGCCAGTCTCTCTAACCACCAGGCTGATATAACCACTATGCTGCCAGCCTCTCTAACCACTAGGCTGATATAACCACTATGCTGCCAGTCTCTCTAACCACTAGGCTGATATAACCACTATGCTGCCAGCCTCTCTAACCACTAGGCTGATATAACCACTATGCTGCCAGTCTCTCTAACCACTAGGCTGATATAACCACTATGCTGCCAGTCTCTCTAACCACTAGGCTGATATAAACACTATGCTGCCAGTCTCTCTAACCACTAGGCTGATATAACCACTATGCTGCCAGTCTCTCTAACCACTAGGCTGATATAACCACTATGCTGCCAGTCTCTCTAACCACTAGGCTGATATAACCACTATGCTGCCAGTCTCTCTAACCACTAGGCTGATATAACCACTATGCTGCCAGTCTCTCTAACCACTAGGCTGATATAACCACTATGCTGCCAGTCTCTCTAACCACTAGGCTGATATAAACACTATGCTGCCAGTCTCTCTAACCACTAGGCTGATATAACCACTATGCTGCCAGTCTCTCTAACCACTAGGCTGATATAACCACTATGCTGCCAGTCTCTCTAACCACTAGGCTGATATAACCACTATGCTGCCAGTCTCTCTAACCACTAGGCTGATATAACCACTATGCTGCCAGTCTCTCTAACCACTAGGCTGATATAACCACTATGCTGCCAGCCTCTCTAACCACTAGGCTGATATAACCACTATGCTGCCAGTCTCTCTAACCACTAGGCTGATATAACCACTATGCTGCCAGTCTCTCTAACCACTAGGCTGATATAACCACTATGCTGCCAGTCTCTCTAACCACCAGGCTACCTTCTAGTTGAAGTCTAGTAGTAATTGTAATCAGAGGGCTGATATAACCACTATGCTGCCAGTCTCTCTAACCACCAGGCTGATATAACCACTATGCTGCCAGTCTCTCTAACCACTAGGCTGGTATAAACACTATGCTGCCAGTCTCTCTAACCACCAGACTACCTTCTAGTTGAAGTCTAGTAGTAATTGTAATCAGAGGGCTGATATAAACACTATGCTGCCAGTCTCTCTAACCACCAGGCTGATATAAACACTATGCTGCCAGTCTCTCTAACCACCAGGCTGATATAACCACTATGCTGCCAGTCTCTCTAACCACCAGACTACCTTCTAGTTGAAGTCTAGTAGTAATTGTAATCAGAGGGCTGATATAACCACTATGCTGCCAGTCTCTCTAACCACTAGGCTGATATAACCACTATGCTGCCAGTCTCTCTAACCACTAGGCTGATATAACCACTATGCTGCCAGTCTCTCTAACCACCAGGCTGATATAAACACTATGCTGCCAGTCTCTCTAACCACCAGGCTGCCTTCTAGTTGAAGTCTAGTAGTAATTGTAATCAGAGGGCTGATATAAACACTATGCTGCCAGTCTCTCTAACCACTAGGCTGATATAAACACTATGCTGCCAGTCTCTCTAACCACCAGGTTACCTTCTAGTTGAAGTCTAGTAGTAATTGTAATCAGAGGGCTGATATAAACACTAGGCTGCCAGTCTCTCTAACCACCAGGCTGATATAACCACTATGCTGCCAGTCTCTCTAACCACCAGGCTGATATAAACACTATGCTGCCAGTCTCTCTAACCACCAGGCTGATATAACCACTATGCTGCCAGTCTCTCTAACCACCAGGCTGATATAAACACTATGCTGCCAGTCTCTCTAACCACCAGGCTGATATAAACACTATGCTGCCAGTCTCTCTAACCACCAGGCTGATATAACCACTATGCTGCCAGTCTCTCTAACCACCAGGCTACCTTCTAGTTGAAGGCTAGTAGTAATTGTAATCAGAGGGCTGATATAACCACTATGCTGCCAGTCTCTCTAACCACCAGGTTACCTTCTAGTTGAAGTCTAGTAGTAATTGTAATCAGAGGGCTGATATAACCACTATGCTGCCAGTCTCTCTAACCACTAGGCTGATATAACCACTATGCTGCCAGTCTCTCTAACCACTAGGCTGATATAACCACTATGCTGCCAGTCTCTCTAACCACTAGGCTGATATAACCACTATGCTGCCAGTCTCTCTAACCACCAGGCTGATATAACCACTATGCTGCCAGTCTCTCTAACCACCAGGCTGATATAACCACTATGCTGCCAGTCTCTCTAACCACTAGGCTGATATAACCACTATGCTGCCAGTCTCTCTAACCACCAGGCTGATATAAACACTATGCTGCCAGTCTCTCTAACCACCAGGCTGATATAACCACTATGCTGCCAGTCTCTCTAACCACCAGGTTACCTTCTAGTTGAAGTCTAGTAGTAATTGTAATCAGAGGGCTGATATAACCACTATGCTGCCAGTCTCTCTAACCACCAGGCTGATATAAACACTATGCTGCCAGTCTCTCTAACCACCAGGCTGATATAAACACTATGCTGCCAGTCTCTCTAACCACCAGGCTGATATAACCACTATGCTGCCAGTCTCTCTAACCACTAGGCTGATATAACCACTATGCTGCCAGTCTCTCTAACCACCAGGCTACCTTCTAGTTGAAGTCTAGTAGTAATTGTAATCAGAGGGCTGATATAACCACTATGCTGCCAGTCTCTCTAACCACCAGGCTGATATAACCACTATGCTGCCAGTCTCTCTAACCACCAGGCTGATATAAACACTATGCTGCCAGTCTCTCTAACCACCAGGTTACCTTCTAGTTGAAGTCTAGTAGTAATTGTAATCAGAGGGCTGATATAAACACTATGCTGCCAGTCTCTCTAACCACCAGGCTGATATAAACACTATGCTGCCAGTCTCTCTAACCACTAGGCTGATATAACCACTATGCTGCCAGTCTCTCTAACCACTATGCTGCCAGTCTCTCTAACCACCAGGCTACCTGCCTCTCTAACCACCAGGCTGATATAAACACTATGCTGCCAGTCTCTCTAACCACCAGGCTGATATAACCACTATGCTGCCAGCCTCTCTAACCACTAGGCTGATATAACCACTATGCTGCCAGTCTCTCTAACCACTAGGCTGATATAAACACTATGCTGCCAGTCTCTCTAACCACCAGGCTGATATAACCACTATGCTGCCAGTCTCTCTAACCACTAGGCTGATATAAACACTATGCTGCCAGTCTCTCTAACCACCAGGCTACCTTCTAGTTGAAGTCTAGTAGTAATAGTAATCAGAGGGCTGATATAAACACTATGCTGCCAGTCTCTCTAACCACCAGGCTGATATAAACACTATGCTGCCAGTCTCTCTAACCACCAGGCTGATATAACCACTATGCTGCCAGTCTCTCTAACCACTAGGCTGATATAACCACTATGCTGCCAGTCTCTCTAACCACCAGGCTACCTTCTAGTTGAAGTCTAGTAGTAATTGTAATCAGAGGGCTGATATAAACACTATGCTGCCAGTCTCTCTAACCACCAGGCTACCTGCCTCTCTAACCACCAGGCTACCTTCTAGTTGAAGTCTAGTAGTAATAGTAATCAGAGGGCTGATATAAACACTATGCTGCCAGTCTCTCTAACCACTATGCTGCCAGTCTCTCTAACCACCAGGCTACCTTCTAGTTGAAGTCTAGTAGTAATAGTAATCAGAGGGCTGATATAAACACTATGCTGCCAGTCTCTCTAACCACTATGCTGCCAGTCTCTCTAACCACCAGGCTACCTTCTAGTTGAAGTCTAGTAGTAATTGTAATCAGAGGGCTGATATAACCACTATGCTGCCAGTCTCTCTAACCACTAGGCTGATATAAACACTATGCTGCCAGTCTCTCTAACCACTAGGCTGATATAACCACTATGCTGCCAGTCTCTCTAACCACTAGGCTGATATAACCACTATGCTGCCAGTCTCTCTAACCACTAGGTTACCTTCTAGTTGAAGTCTAGTAGTAATTGTAATCAGAGGGCTGATATAACCACTATGCTGCCAGTCTCTCTAACCACTAGGCTGATATAACCACTATGCTGCCAGTCTCTCTAACCACCAGGCTACCTTCTAGTTGAAGTCTAGTAGTAATTGTAATCAGAGGGCTGATATAAACATTATGCTGCCAGTCTCTCTAATCACCAGGCTGATATAAACACTATGCTGCCAGTCTCTCTAACCACTAGGCTGATATAACCACTATGCTGCCAGTCTCTCTAACCACTAGGCTGATATAAACACTATGCTGCCAGTCTCTCTAACCACCAGGCTGATATAAACACTATGCTGCCAGTCTCTCTAACCACTATGCTGCCAGTCTCTCTAACCACTAGGCTGATATAAACACTATGCTGCCAGTCTCTCTAACCACTAGGCTGATATAAACACTATGCTGCCAGTCTCTCTAACCACTAGGCTGATATAACCACTATGCTGCCAGTCTCTCTAACCACTAGGCTGATATAACCACTATGCTGCCAGTCTCTCTAACCACTAGGCTGATATAACCACTATGCTGCCAGTCTCTCTAACCACTAGGTTACCTTCTAGTTGAAGTCTAGTAGTAATTGTAATCAGAGGGCTGATATAAACACTATGCTGCCAGTCTCTCTAACCACCAGGCTGATATAACCACTATGCTGCCAGTCTCTCTAACCACCAGGCTGATATAACCACTATCCTGCCAGTCTCTCTAACCACCAGGCTGATATAAACACTATGCTGCCAGTCTCTCTAACCACCAGGCTGATATAACTACTATGCTGCCAGTCTCTCTAACCACCAGGCTGATATAAACACTATGCTGCCAGTCTCTCTAACCACTAGGCTGATATAAACACTATGCTGCCAGTCTCTCTAACCACTAGGCTGATATAAACACTATGCTGCCAGTCTCTCTAACCACTAGGCTGATATAACCACTATGCTGCCAGTCTCTCTAACCACTAGGCTGATATAACCACTATGCTGCCAGTCTCTCTAACCACTAGGCTGATATAAACACTATGCTGCCAGTCTCTCTAACCACTAGGCTGATATAACCACTATGCTGCCAGTCTCTCTAACCACTAGGCTGATATAAACACTATGCTGCCAGTCTCTCTAACCACTAGGCTGATATAAACACTATGCTGCCAGTCTCTCTAACCACTAGGCTACCTTCTAGTTGAAGTCTAGTAGTAATTGTAATCAGAGGGCTGATATAACCACTATGCTGCCAGTCTCTCTAACCACTAGGCTGATATAACCACTATGCTGCCAGTCTCTCTAACCACTAGGCTGATATAACCACTATGCTGCCAGTCTCTCTAACCACTAGGCTGATATAACCACTATGCTGCCAGTCTCTCTAACCACTAGGCTGATATAAACACTATGCTGCCAGTCTCTCTAACCACCAGGCTGATATAAACACTATGCTGCCAGTCTCTCTAACCACTAGGCTGATATAAACACTATGCTACCTGTCTCTCTAACCACCAGGCTACCTTCTAGTTGAAGTCTAGTAGTAATTGTAATCAGAGGGCTGATATAACCACTATGCTGCCAGTCTCTCTAACCACTAGGCTGATATAAACACTATGCTGCCAGTCTCTCTAACCACTAGGCTGATATAACCACTATGCTGCCAGTCTCTCTAACCACTAGGCTGATATAAACACTATGCTGCCAGTCTCTCTAACCACTAGGCTGATATAACCACTATGCTGCCAGTCTCTCTAACCACTAGGCTGATATAAACACTATGCTGCCAGTCTCTCTAACCACCAGGTTACCTTCTAGTTGAAGTCTAGTAGTAATTGTAATCAGAGGGCTGATATAACCACTATGCTGCCAGTCTCTCTAACCACTAGGCTGATATAAACACTATGCTGCCAGTCTCTCTAACCACTAGGCTGATATAAACACTATGCTGCCAGTCTCTCTAACCACCAGGCTGATATAACCACTATGCTGCCAGTCTCTCTAACCACTAGGCTGATATAAACACTATGCTACCTGTCTCTCTAACCACTAGGCTGATATAAACACTATGCTGCCAGTCTCTCTAACCACTAGGCTGATATAAACACTATGCTACCTGTCTCTCTAACCACCAGGCTACCTTCTAGTTAAAGTCTAGTAGTAATTGTAATCAGAGGGCTGATATAAACACTATGCTGCCAGTCTCTCTAACCACCAGGCTGATATAAACACTATGCTGCCAGTCTCTCTAACCACTAGGCTGATATAACCACTATGCTGCCAGTCTCTCTAACCACTAGGCTGATATAACCACTATGCTGCCAGTCTCTCTAACCACTAGGCTGATATAACCACTATGCTGCCAGTCTCTCTAACCACTAGGCTGATATAACCACTATGCTGCCAGTCTCTCTAACCACTAGGCTGATATAACCACTATGCTGCCAGTCTCTCTAACCACTAGGCTGATATAAACACTATGCTGCCAGTCTCTCTAACCACTAGGCTGATATAACCACTATGCTGCCAGTCTCTCTAACCACTAGGCTGATATAACCACTATGCTGCCAGTCTCTCTAACCACTAGGCTGATATAACCACTATGCTGCCAGTCTCTCTAACCACTAGGCTGATATAACCACTATGCTGCCAGTCTCTCTAACCACTAGGCTGATATAACCACTATGCTGCCAGCCTCTCTAACCACTAGGCTGATATAACCACTATGCTGCCAGTCTCTCTAACCACTAGGCTGATATAACCACTATGCTGCCAGTCTCTCTAACCACTAGGCTGATATAACCACTATGCTGCCAGTCTCTCTAACCACCAGGCTACCTTCTAGTTGAAGTCTAGTAGTAATTGTAATCAGAGGGCTGATATAACCACTATGCTGCCAGTCTCTCTAACCACCAGGCTGATATAAACACTATGCTGCCAGTCTCTCTAACCACCAGGCTGATATAACCACTATGCTGCCAGTCTCTCTAACCACTAGGCTGATATAACCACTATGCTGCCAGTCTCTCTAACCACTAGGCTGATATAACCACTATGCTGCCAGTCTCTCTAACCACTAGGCTGATATAACCACTATGCTGCCAGTCTCTCTAACCACTAGGCTGATATAACCACTATGCTGCCAGTCTCTCTAACCACCAGGCTACCTTCTAGTTGAAGTCTAGTAGTAATTGTAATCAGAGGGCTGATATAACCACTATGCTGCCAGTCTCTCTAACCACCAGGCTGATATAAACACTATGCTGCCAGTCTCTCTAACCACCAGGCTGATATAACCACTATGCTGCCAGTCTCTCTAACCACTAGGCTGATATAACCACTATGCTGCCAGTCTCTCTAACCACCAGGCTACCTTCTAGTTGAAGTCTAGTAGTAATTGTAATCAGAGGGCTGATATAAACACTATGCTGCCAGTCTCTCTAACCACTAGGCTGATATAAACACTATGCTGCCAGTCTCTCTAACCACTAGGCTGATATAAACACTATGCTGCCAGTCTCTCAGAGTTGAGGAACGACCAACTGCATCACTTTTTGTTCTTATAAGAAACATTAATGTGTTGAAAATTCCAAATGGTTTGCATAGTCAACTTACACACAGCTCTGACACACACACACACACTTACCCCACCAGGGGTCTTTTCACAGTCTCCAGGTCCAGAACAAATTCAAGGAAGCTTACAGTAGTATACAGCCATGAGTAGATGGACCTTCTGTTCATGTGATTTAGCACAAGTGACCAACAAACCTGGTTTCCAAAAAAACAAATAAAACAACGCCTCACGGCTCAACGCCTCTCCCCATGTGACCTACTGGTGGTGTATATGTACTGACATGTATGTGTTTCTGTTAGATACACACACACACACACGCACACACGCACACACACACACACACACACACGCACTGCATGTTCATTTATGTAAATTGTAAAATATTTTGTCCGTAATGTATGTTTGGTTCTGTATCAGACCCCATTAAGACTAACTGTCACCATTGGCGTTGGCTAACGGGGTACTAGACCCACACTACTGTTTCTCCAACCCAACAAAGGATCACATTTTACAAAATGGCTTCCACATATTCAATAGGTAGGAAAAGAGGGAGAAAGGAGGTCTGGAGGGATAGAGAGGGAGGGAAACTCTGCAGGCAATCATTCCACTGTGTGAACTTGGCCAGGGAAGAACTGATTTCACGCCCAGAAACACACAGTGATGGAGAGAGACAGAGAGAGAGAGAGAGAGAGAGAGAGAGAGAGAGAGAGAGAGAGACAGAGAGAGAGAGAGAGACAGAGAGAGAGAGAGAGAGAGAGAGAGAGAGAGAGAGAGAGATGGGCGTCTGAGGATGCCAGCTGGTTTCGTGTCACACCCAGTGAATCACAACCCAGCATCCCCTGTTCTCCTCCAGCCACCCTCTATTCCACCTTTCTGTTTCTCTCTATCCTGTCTTTCCTCACTTATATTCAAACACACACACACACACACACACACACACACACACACACACACACACACGCACACACACACACACACACACACACCGTGGAAGACAGATTCTACATGTTAAGGTTGAAAGAAGCCCCATTCATTAATAATCATAAATGTATGATCCTTTAACATTGAAACACATGACCTTGTGTGGACGGATCTGAGGAGGGTCCATGTATGTTTCCCAGATGGTACCCTGTTCCCTCTATAGTGCACTACATTTGAGCCCTATAGGGTAGTGCTGCACTATGAAGAGAACAGAGTGGCATTCGGGTGTCAGACTGACAGTCTAGTAGTGATAGTCACCTTGATATTAGTGGGGTGTCAGACTGACAGTCTGGTAGTGATAGTCACCTTTAAATTATTTTGGTGCCAGACTGACAGTCTGGTAGTGATAGTCACCTTGACATTATTTTGGTGCCAGACTGACAGACCCCCTGTCTAACCTGTTCCACCCCCCTCTCAGAGGATGTGTTGGTATGTTGTTTGAGTTTCGCCCAAAACCCAGAACTGTTGTCTATCGCAAGCAATGCAAAAATACAAAGCAAGTTATCCTACTGCCCCCTCCCCTCACCACCAACCCCACCCCAACCCCCCCCCCCTCTCCCCCCACCTACCCCCCCCTCCCCTCACCACCACCACCACCCCAACCCCCCCCCACACACCACCACCACCACCACTGCAGTAGTTGCTCCTAGCAAAGTAAACCTTCTCCTGTGCTCCCCTAGTAGATGTGAATTACTGTGTTACGCTGAAGACATGCAGAACCACCAACCACCCTCCCCCCTCCCACCCCCCTCTGACTCCCCCCAGCACATCTACCCCCTGTCTAACCCTCCCACCCCCCTCTGACTCCCCCCAGCACATCTTCCCCCTGTCTAACCCTCCCTGATGCCTCCATATTTAACCTGTGTAGACAGAACACACTTGGGGGGCAATGTGTGTGTGTGTGTGTGTTTTGGAGGGGGTTGCCTATCTCTTCTTAGTCACTCCCCACTTCAGCCCTTATTACCCTCAACCCAACCTCATCAACAGTAAACAGCCTATCAGATCAAAGGATAGGCGTTAGTCATCGACAGTCAGTGTCCAATGAGACGAGAGGACAGGTATGAGTCAGTTTGCATGTCCTGACTTACAGCTAGGAGCGAGGTTAGAGAGAGGAAAGAGTACGAATTCCCTGACGGAACCTCAAGAAAGAACACATTTCTATCTTCCTTCAGCTTCTCAGACGGAATGAGCGGAACGCCTGTTTCAGAACGTTACATTCTGTGTCAGTTGGAGACAAAAGGTCTGATTTTAGCACCAGACCAACAGTTCTCTCTGTGAAGTGTTCTGGAATGTCAGGCAACAGAACAGATTCCAGTGGAATCCAGAGTGTTCTGTGGGTTGTGTCTGTCACAATGTGTTCCTTCAACACCAGCACAGTGACTAGACTGTCTTCTTCTATGACTTTACTTTCTGAACTTCTCTTTTAACCAAAACACTCAAAACACTTGTAGATACAACTCCATTGACGTCATTGACTTGGTTTTAAATTGCGGTTTGTATTGTTTATTGTGCAAACTTGATTTATTTGAAACAACCAAATCACTTATTTGGTATGATTATAATAGGGACTTAGTTAGTTGGTGTGATTATAATAGGGACTTATTTAGTTGGTGGGATTATGATAGGGACTTATTTAGTTGGTGGGATTATGATAGGGACTTAGTTAGTTGGTGTGATTATGATAGGGATTTATTTAGTTGGTGGGATTATGATAGGGATTTATTTAGTTGGTGGGATTATGATAGGGACTTAGTTGGTGGGATTATGATAGGGACTTAGTTAGTTGGTGTGATTATAATAGGGACTTATTTAGTTGGTGGGATTATGATAGGGACTTATTTAGTTGGTGGGATTATGATAGGGACTTAGTTAGTTGGTGTGATTATGATAGGGACTTATTTAGTTGGTGTGATTATGATAGGGACTTATTTAGTTGGTGTGATTATAATAGGGACTTAGTTGGTGGGATTATGATAGGGACTTATTTAGTTGGTGTGATTATAATAGGGACTTATTTAGTTGGTGTGATTATAATAGGGACTTATTTAGTTGGTGTGATTATAATAGGGACTTAGTTAGTTGGTGGGATTATGATAGGGACTTATTTAGTTGGTGGGATTATGATAGGGACTTAGTTAGTTGGTGGGACTATGATAGGGACTTATTTAGTTGGTGTGATTATAATAGGGACTTATTTAGTTGGTGTGATTATAATAGGGACTTAGTTAGTTGGTGGGATTATGATAGGGACTTATTTAGTTGGTGTGATTATAATAGGGACTTATTTAGTTGGTGTGATTATAATAGGGACTTAGTTGGTGAGATTATGATAGGGACTTATTTAGTTGGTATGATTATGATAGGGACTTAGTTAGTTGGTGGGACTATGATAGGGACTTATTTAGTTGGTGTGATTATAATAGGGACTTATTTAGTTGGTGTGATTATAATAGGGACTTATTTAGTTGGTGTGATTATAATAGGGACTTAGTTAGTTGGTGGGATTATGATAGGGACTTATTTAGTTGGTGTGATTATAATAGGGACTTATTTAGTTGGTGTGATTATAATAGGGACTTATTTAGCTGGTGTGATTATAATAGGGACTTAGTTAGTTGGTGGGATTATGATAGGGACTTATTTATTTGGTGTGATTATAATAGGGACTTATTTAGTTGTTGTGATTATGATAGGGACTTATTTAGTTGGTGTGAGTATGATAGGGACTTATTTAGTTGGTATGAGTATGATAGGGACTTATTTAGTTGGTATGAGTATGATAGGGACTTAGTTAGTTGGTGTGATTATGATAGGGACTTAGTTAGTTGGTGTGATTATAATAGGGACTTAGTTAGTTGAATCATATTTTTGTATCTGGTGTCGTCTGCCACCCTCATTATCTACAAGAGTAATCCCTCTCTCTCTCTCTCTCTATCTCTCTCTCTCTCTCTCTCTCTCTCTCTCTCTCTCTCTCTCTCTCTCTCTCTCTCTCTCTCTCTCTCTCTCTCTCTCTCTCTCTCTCTCTCTCTCTCTCTCTCCCTCCCTCCCTCCCTTCCTCCCTGATAGTGTCTAGCAGTCAGCCATAGTTGTCATGTGAATACGTTTTGATCAAATGCTTAAGGATTATCATCATGTTATATTCAATGTGACTTTAATTTCCCTATGGGAGGGCACACACACACACACACACAGTTCAGAGAGCGTGAAAATGTTATTTTGCTTGTTATCAGACCAAGTGGATCTGGCTTCAACAATCCAAACATATACACACACACCTTGTAAACTACACACACACAGACCTCGTACCCTCACACACACACTGACACTCCTCGACGAGTAGGGACCCATAAATGCGTTAATGATTCTTTCTTTAGTCTTTGTGCGTGCACTGACAACTGTGTGTCTTGTTTCCTGTAGTCAACCTTGTCAGTGAACTGTGTGTCTTGTTTCCTGTAGTCAACCTTGTCAGTGAAGTGTAGCTGGACGACCACTGAATCAAAACAGGATGTAAATACCAGGTCCCAGAGCAACAACATATTATTCTGCCTGAATACACAGACGGTGTGTGAGTTCACACACAAACACACACAAACACACACATACACACACAAACACACACATACACACACAAACACACACCGGTACACACAAACACACACAAACACACACATACACACACAAACACACACATACACACACAAACACACACCGGTTCACACAAACACACACAAACACACACCGGTTCACACAAACACACACAAACACACACCGGTTCACACAAACACACACAAACACACACATACACACACAAACACACACCGGTACACACAAACACACACATACACACACAAACACACACATACACACACAAACACACACCGGTACACACAAACACACACATACACACACAAACACACACAGGTACACACATACACACACAAACACACACATACACACACAAACACACACAAACACACACATACACACACAAACACACACCGGTACACACAAGCACACACAAACACACACATACACACACAAACACACACCGGTACACACAAACACACACATACACACACAAACACACACATACACACAGAGGGGCACACACAAACACACACCGGTACACACACATACACACACCGGTACACACACAAACACACACCGGTACACACATACACACACAAACACACACATACACACACCAGTACACACACATACACACACAGGGGCACACACAAACACACACCGGTACACACATACACACACTCTAACCAGTAAATAATGACCAGTACTACTGACCTACAGTATCTATGTCTGTACAGTACCAGTCTCTAACCAGTAAATAATGACCTGTACTACTGACCTACAGTATCTATGTCTCTACAGTACCAGTCTCTAACCAGTAAATAATGACCTGTACTACTGACCTACAGTATCTATGTCTCTACAGTACCAGTCTCTAACCAGTAAATAATGACCAGTGCTACTGACCTACAGTATCTATGTCTCTACAGTACCAGTCTCTAACCAGTAAATAATGACCAGTGCTACTGACCTACAGTACCAGTCTCTAACCAGTAAATAATGACCTGTACTACTGACCTACAGTATCTATGTCTCTACAGTACCAGTCTCTAACCAGTAAATAATGACCAGTGCTACTGACCTACAGTACCAGTCTCTAACCAGTAAATAATGACCAGTGCTACTGACCTACAGTACCAGTCTCTAACCAGTAAATAATGACCTGTACTACTGACCTACAGTATCTATGTATCTACAGTACCAGTCTCTAACCAGTAGATAATGACCAGTACTACTGACCTACAGTATCTATGTCTCTACAGTACCAGTCTCTAACCAGTAAATAATGACCAGTGCTACTGACCTACAGTACCAGTCTCTAACCAGTAAATAATGACCTGTACTACTGACCTACAGTATCTATGTATCTACAGTACCAGTCTCTAACCAGTAGATAATGACCAGTACTACTGACCTACAGTATCTATGTCTCTATAGTACCAGTCTCTAACCAGTAAATAATGACCAGTGCTACTGACCTACAGTACCAGTCTCTAACCAGTAAATAATGACCTGTACTACTGACCTACAGTATCTATGTATCTACAGTACCAGTCTCTAACCAGTAGATAATGACCAGTACTACTGACCTACAGTATCTATGTCTCTATAGTACCAGTCTCTAACCAGTAAATAATGACCAGTACTACTGACCTACAGTATCTATGTCTGTACAGTACCAGTCTCTAACCAGTAAATAATGACCTGTACTACTGACCTACAGTATCTATGTCTCTACAGTACCAGTCTCTAACCAGTAAATAATGACCAGTACTACTGACCTTCAGTATCTATGTCTGTACAGTACCAGTCTCTAACCAGTAAATAATGACCTGTACTACTGACCTACAGTACCTATGTCTCTATAGTACCAGTCTCTATTTCACTTTCGTTGTATCGATGAGACCAAGACGCAGCGTGATTAGAATACATTCTTCTTTAATTAACGAAAAACACAAAGAACACTTGAAGAACACCTGAAGAACACCTGAAGAACACCTGAAGAACACCAGAAGAACACCTGAAGAACACCAGAAGAACACCTGAAGAACATCTGAAGAACACCTGAAGAACACCTGAAGAACACCTGAAGAACACCAGAAGAACACCTGAAGAACACCTGAAGAACACCAGAAGAACACCTGAAGAACATCTGAAGAACACCTGAAGAACACCTGAAGAACACCAGAAGAACACCTGAAGAACATCTGAAGAACACCTGAAGAACACCTGAAGAACACCTGAAGAACACCTGAAGAACACCTGAAGAACACTTAAACAAACTATACAAAACGACCGTGACGCTATCGACAACTAGTGCTGACATGCAACTACACATAGACAATAACCCACAAAATACCCAATAAATATGGCTACCTAAATATGGTCCCCAATCAGAGACAACGATAAACAGCTGCCTCTGATTGAGAACCAATCCAGGCAACCATAAACATATAAAACACCTAGAATTAAAAACAACCTCATAAACCTGCAAAAACCCTAGACAGGAAAAAACACATCACACCTCGTCAAACCCTGACCTGACCAAAATGATACAGAAAACAAAGAAAACTAAGGTCAGGGCGGGACAGCCACAGAAAAACATACAGCCATTTTCCAAAGAAGGAGAGATGTCACAAAACTCAGAATTAGCGTTATAAATATTCACCTTTGATGATCTTCATCGGAATGCACTCCCAGGAATCCCAGTTCCACAATAAATGTTTGTTTTGTTCGATAAAGTCCATAATTTATGTCCAAATACCTACTTTTGTGTGTGCGCGTTCAGTTCAGTAATCCAAATGCACAATGCGCAATCACTTAGTTCAGACGAAAAGTCCCAAAAATTATATTACAGTTCGTAACATTCCAACCGGACAATTCCTTTGTCTTTTAGAAATGAAAAGGAACGGAGCTCGCTTTCACGGCCGCGCGCATGATTTATCTCATGGTCTTCTGCCAGACCTCTTAGTCAAACAGCTCTTATTCACTCCCCCTTCACAGTAGAAGCCTGAAACAAGGTTCTAAAGACTGTTGACATCTAGTGGAAGCCTTAGGAAGTGCAATATGACCCCATAGACACTGTATATTCGATGGGCAATGACTTGAACAACTACAAACCTCAGATTTCCCACTTCCCAAAGAGGTTTTAACACTTCGCTTGGTTACTACATGACTCCATATTTCATAGTTTTGATGTCTTCACTATTATAACACTAGCTTGGTTACTACATGACTCCATATTTCATAGTTTTTGATGTCTTCACTATTATTCTACAATGTAAAAAAATAAAGAGAAACCCTAGAATGAGTAGGTGTGTCTAAACGTTTGACTGGTACTGTACTGTTCCTAACATGTTTACTCCAGGTGTATACGAGCTTGTGTTTTGCCACATGGACATTTCATCTGTTTGGGCGTTTTAAAAAACTGATTATTCCCCGTAAATATCTTCAGCGTTTTTCTGTGGACAAAAACAACTTTCTACGTGTGTATGCAAACATGTGTGTGTGTGTGTGTGTGTGTGTGTGTGTGTGTGTGTGCATACATCAGTTTATGTCCTGCGTCCAACATATCACCCTATATCTTCACAGTGCACTACTCCTGGCAAGAGCACTATAGGTTAATGAATAGGGTACCATTTGGAAATCAGATTGTGTGTGTGTGTGAGTGATGATTCAGCTGATTGGAACGACCGCTCCGTGAGTTAGCGCCAATGCTAGCAACTTCAATGGGACCATTTAGCATTCCGCTAATAGTCTCTCACCATGGGTGGTCATCAGCCTCACATCGACCTCTCTCAAAATTATTTATCAACGTGTGTGTGTGTGTGTGTGTGTGTGAGTTGGGCTGTGTGTGTGTGTGTGTGTGTGTGTGTGTGTGTGTGTGTGTGTGTGAGCTGGCTGGCTGTATTGCCTGTTATATATCATCAGGTGGACATGAATGTGTTGCCATACAGCACTCAATTAGATGTTAACATGCAGGGTCTGTCAAACGAACAGAAGGGGACCTGGTAGGGGGTACAGGGGTGTGTGTGTGAAAGAGTTGCTGGTGTTTGCGTACGTGCATGCATGTGCGTGTGTGTGTGTGTGTGCATGCGTGAGTGTGTGTGTGATGCTCTTGTTTGTTTTTTTAAAGGTCAGTGATGTTTCATCTCCTGCTGAGGCTCCGAGAACACTTAATGGGGTGTTGCTGCAGTCTCCCAGAGGTTACAACGAGCTCAGCATCACGCACACACACGTACGCACACACACACACACACACCTCACTGCAGGGGTAAGACACAATGAAAAGCGAAATGAAGGAATGAGGTCATTGTTTTTTGTGTTTTGAAAGAAGAGGTCATTTTGAGTGTCATGTACATTCTCCAAAAGTTTGTGTGGAAAGTCTTCAGAGTTGATATCACCATGGTAACAAGAGAGGCAAGAGAGCTGTGGAATGGAGAGAGAGAGAGTTCCAAGTTCCATGTGATTATGATGTCACAGTGAGATGTCTGATGGATGGATGATCTGGCTCTAGAAAAGTTAGGTTGCGTGCTAAATGCCACTACCTTTGACCGGGGTCCATAGGCAAAGTAGTGCACTCTGTAGAGAATAGTGTGTCATTTCAAATCAAATCAAATGTTATTGGTCACATACACATGGTTAGCAGCTGTTAATGCGAGTGTAGTGAAATGTGTGTGCTTCTAGTTTCCTGGTTATGGTGGTAATGGTGAAATGACACAGTCCAAATCATGGCTCACTAGATGGCTCTGCATTTAAAACAACCTCTTTCATGTTATCAGCTCTAGATCAGAATGATTGGTTGGCTGGAAGTACTCCTGGAAATGTGTGTGTGTGTGTGTGTTTGTGAGACACTGCAAGTGTGTGAGCGTGAGTGTGATTGTGAGAGAGTGTGTGTGCATGAGTGTGTGCCGTTGAAGTTGTCTCAAGCACATAACCTACTCAGTAATTTGGCCTGATTTCATGTGTGCTCTATTTAGTGCCAATCAATTCTGCTAAGAGCTTTTCAGCATTTTCTCAAGCGATGAGAGGGAGGGAGAGAGAGAGAGAGAGAGAGAGAGAGAGTGAGAGAGAGAGAGAGAGATAATTGAAATTGAGAGAATTGAAATTTAGAGAGAGAGAGAGTTAGGAGAGAGAGACTGAGTCAGTGTGTGTGAGAAAATGGGGGTGGGGGAGAGAGAGGGAGAGAGGGAGGGAGAGAGAGGGAGAGAGAGGGAGAGAGAGAGGGGGGGAAGAGAGACAGAGGGGTGCAGTGTAGAAAGAGGGAAAGAGGGGGGGGGGAGAGAGGAAGGGCGAGAGAGAGGGTGAGAGAGGTTGTAACAGCTCTCAGCAGTTAGCAACTGCACCACTACTTCCTCCTGAAGCCAGAGGGGAAATAGCCAACATTATATCACAGACATACTTCACTATACGAGGACTATAATATTATGTCAGCTGCATCCAACACAATTCTACCTTCATTGTTTAATCAGTCGCAGCCCAGTGAAGTCTTTGTATGTGGGTTATACGAGGCAGACTCTCTCTGTGCATCCCAAGTGGCACCCTTTTCCCCCATAATCCTCTGGTTAAAACCTCTTAGTGATCCCTTCACGCGCCAGTCCCTTTAGCGGCATCGGTTTGACAACATCCTGTGAAATGGCAGAGCGCCAAATTCAAACTACAGAAATACCAATATTCAACATTCACGAAAATATAATTGTAATACATCCGAAATAAAGCTTAACTTCAGATTTCAAAAAGGCTTTATGGCGAAAGCAGACCATGCGATTATCTGAAGACCCCGCATACAAACACATGAAAATAATTTTTCAACCAGGCAGGTGCGACACAAAAGTCAGAAATAACGATATAGTAAATGCCTTACCTTTGAAGATCTTTTTCTTTTTTCAATCCCAAATGTCTCAGTGACACAATGAATGGTCGTCTTGTTCGTTAAATTCCTTCTTTATATCCCCAAAATGTGCATTTATGTGGCGCGTTTGATACAGAAATACACCGATTCCAACTCGCACAAAATGACTACAAATGATCTAATAAGTTACCTGTAAACTTGGTCCAAACATTTCAAACAACGTTCCTAATCCAACCTCAGGTATCCTAAAATATAAACAATCGCTAAAATGTAAGACGGGATAATCTGTTTCCAATGCCGAAGAAAAACAGAGCACGTTCCCAAAATAGCAGGGACCTTCAGAGTGACACATTGAATGAACATCCCTACTTCTTCATTTCTTAAAAGAAAAACATTGAACAATTTCTAAAGACTGTTGCCATCTAGTGGAAGCCCTAGGAACTGCAACCAGGGTCAACATAAATAGGGTTTCCCATAGAACATTTTGGGAAAATCCTATGACCTCAATTTTTTATCCCCCTGGATGGTTTGTCCTCAGGTTTTCGCCTGCCAAATCAGTTATACTATACTCACATACATTATTCTAACAGTTTTAGAAACTTCAGAGAGTTTTCTATCCAGATATACTAATAATATGCGTATCCTAGCTTCTGGGCCTGAGTAACAGGCAGTTTACTTTGGGCACACTTTACATCCGGACATCAAAGTACTGCACCCTAGCCTTAATACGTTTTATAAGGCAGGATGCTATTTAGGACACACCTGGAGTCCTGCCCTTAAATAACCCCTAAAGGCTGTGACCAAAGTAATGTCATAGTGAATAGGATGCCATTTGGAATGCAGACGTCTGAAAGCAATCAGTCATTTCACACTGCAGAGAGTTGAGATCAGGTAGAGGGTCACTACACTGGTGGAGACTGAATGTGGTGTGTGTGTGTGTGTGTGTGTGTGTGTGTGTGTGTGTGTGTGTGTGTGTGTGTGTGTGTGTGTGTGTGTGTGTGTGTTTATGTGTGTGTTTCTGTGTGTGTTTCTGTGTGTGTACGTAAGTGTGTGGCTCGCAAGAGGAAGTAATTTTTCGGTCCAGTTCCTTACCGTCTTCCTTCAATTAACGTTCCAGTCAGATCAGAGTAAGAAGATCCATTAAAACCTCCACAGACAACTGGTTGGATACTGGCCACTGGTGGTGGTGGTGTGTGTGTGTGTGTGTGTGTGTGTGTGTGTGTGTGTGTGTGTGTGTGTGTGTGTGTGTGTGTGTGTGTGTGTGTGTGTGTGTGTGTGTGTGTGTGTGTGTGTGTGTGTGTGTGTGTGTGTGGTTTACTTGTGCCTACCAAGGGAAGCTTAGAAACAAACATATTCTGTGGTTGCTACTCCAAAGCTGTACGTGCATGAACAGATAAATAAGTTAGGGGATGGAACAAAAGCATGCTCAGCCAGGACCTCCCCAGGACCAGAGAGAACCCTGCTCTGAATCCATAGTGACATCATCTCTCCAGGACCAGAGAGAACCCTGCTCTGAATCCATAGTGACATCATCTCTCCAGGACCAGAGAGAACCCTGCTCTGAAACAATAGTGACATCATCTCTCCAGGACCAGAGAGAACCCTGCTCTTAATCCATAGTGACATAATCTCTCCAGGACCAGAGAGAACCCTGCTCTGAATCCATAGTGACATCATCTCTCCAGGACCAGAGAGAACCCTGCTCTGAAACCATAGTGACATCATCTCTCCAGGACCAGAGAGAGAACCCTGCTCTGAATCCATAGTGACATCATCTCTCCAGGACCAGAGAGAACCCTGCTCTGAAACCATAGTGACATCATCTCTCCAGGACCAGAGAGAGAACCCTGCTCTGAATCCATAGTGACATCATCTCTCCAGGACCAGAGAGAACCCTGCTCTGAAACCATAGTGGCATCATCTCTCCAGGACCAGAGAGAGAACCCTGCTCTGAAACCATAGTGACATCATTGTGAAACACTAATGGAAACACAGTCATGCGGTGACAATATCCATTGTGTTTGTGCCTCAGTTTGCTTTTCTGAATCTACGTTTTAACAACAAGAGAAAAAATATTATACATATCACATTCTAATGGGACTCCACAAATATTTTAATATGACATTCTAATAGGACTCTACATTTATTTTAATATGACATTCTAATAGGACTCTACATATACTGTATTATAATATGACATTCTAATAGGACTCTACATTTATTTTAATATGACATTCTAATAGGACTCTACATATACTGTATTATAATATGACATTCTAATCGGACTCTACATTTATTTTAATATGACGTTCTAATAGGATTCTACATATACTGTATTATAATATGACATTCTAATAGGAATCTGATACATTATAATATGACAGTCTAATAGGAATCTACATACATTATAATATGAAATTCTAATAGTATTTTACATACTGTTGAATTTGGAATACACTAAGTTGACTCTGCCTTTAAACAGCTTGGAAAATTCCAGAAAATGATGTCATGGCTTTAGAAGCGTCTGATAGGCTATTTGACACATTTGAGTCAATTGGAGGTGTACCTGTGGATGTATTTCAAGGCCTACCTTCAAACTCTGTGCCTCTTTGCTTGACATCAAGGGAAAATCAAAAGAAATCAGCCAAGACCTCATAAAAAAATGTGTAGACTGCCACAAGTCTGGTTCATCCTTGGGAGCAATTTCCAAACACCTGAAAGTACCACGTTCATCTTTACAAACAATAGTACAAAAGTATAAACACCATGGGACCATGCATCCGTCATACCGCTCTGGAAGGAGACGCGTTCGTTCTAATAGAGATGAACTTACTTTGGTGTGAAAAGTGCAAATCAGTCTCAGAACAACAGCAAAGGACCTTGTGAAGATGCTGGAGGAAACAGGTACAAAGTATCTATATTCACAGTAAAACGAGTCCTATATCGACATAACCTGAAAGGCCTCTCAGCAAGGAAGAAGCCACTGCTCCAAAACCGCCATAAAAAAAGCCAGACTAGGGTTTGCAACTGCACATGGGGACAAAGATCATACTTTTTTGAGAAATGTCCTCTGGTCTGATGAAATAAAAGTAGAACTGTTTGGCCATAATGACCATCGTTATGTTTGGAGGAAAAAGAGGGAGGCTTGCAAGCCGAAGAACATCATCCCAACCGTGAAGCACAGGGGGTGGCAGCATAATGTTATGGGGTTGCTTTGCTGCAGGAGGGATTTATGCACTTCACAAAATAGATGGCATCATGGGGGGGGGAATTATGTGGATGTATTGAAGCACCATCTCAAGACATCAGTCAGGAAGTTAAAGCTTGGTTGCAAATGGGTCTTCCAAATGGACAATGACCACACGGATGCTTCCAAAGTTGTGGCAAAATGGCTTAAGGACAACAAAGTCAAGGTATTGGAGTGGCAAACACAAAGCCCTGACCTCAATCATATAGAACATGTGTGGGCAGAACTGAAAAAGTTTGTGCGAGCAAGGAGGCTTACAAACCTGATTAAATTACACCAGCTCTGTCAGGAGGAATGGGCCAAAATTCACCCGATGTATTGTGGGAAGCTTGTGGAAGGCTACCCTAAACGTTTGACCCAAGTTAAACAATTTAAAGGCAATGCTACCAAATACTAATTGAGTGTATGTAAACTTCTGACCCACTGGGAATGTGATGAAAGAAATACAAGCTGAAATAAATCATTCTCTCTACTATTATTCTGACATTTCACATTCTTCTTCAAATAAAGTGGTGATCCTAACAGGGAATTTTTATTAGGATTAATTGTCCGTAATTGTGAAAAACTGTGTTTAAATGTTCGTGGCTAAGGTGTATGTAAACTTCCGTCTTCAACTGTATATTATATTAGGACATTTCAAATGGGAAAACATGCATTAATATTATTTAAATGAGCATTAATACATTCACTTACCAATCACTGGAAGAGAGAGATGTAGAGACAGAGTAGGGGTATGGAGAGGATTGAAGAGAGAGGGAAAGAGAGAGTAGGGGTCAGGATGTTATGGGTTAACAATATGACCAGGTCTCCAGGTCTCCAGGTCAGGATGTTATGGGTTAACAATATGATCATGTCTCCAGGTCTCCAGGTCTTCAGGACCAGCTGGCTTTTATCTGAACCTTATGTGCCACCCTGACACTGTCCTGATTTAGAGGCTGTGCAGATGGCAGACTACACCACCTGTGTGTGTTGGTGTGTTAGTGTGTTTGTGTGTGTTAGTGTGTGTGTGTGTGTGTGCATGTGTGTGTGTGTGTGTGTGTGTTTGTGTGTGTGTGTGTGTGACTACACCACCTGTTTCCCCTCCAGACCTTGGCAAGCCCCCGGAACACCTCACTGACCCACATAATGGGACTCCCTACACACACACACACACACACACACACACACACACACACACACACACACACACACACACACACACACACACACACACGCACACATGGCTAACTCCCACCCTCCTGAATACAATCAACTCTAACTCTCATCCCAAGTGGGCTACCAGATGTAAAACCCTGTTCCATGTCACCTTCAAATGACCTATAGTGGTGGAATTTAGGGGTTCCCAGAGGAGAGTCAACGTGATTCCAGGTCATCTCTTCACCTTCTACCTGTGTTTTCCCACTGAGCTGACAAAGTGGGCGTTGGTTATGGTGTTGACTAACACGAGTACCCGGGTCTGACCAAGGTCATGCACCTTTTCGGACGGTGGTGTTGACTAACACGAGTAACCGGGTCTGACCAAGGTCATGCACCTTTTCGGACGGTGGTGTTGACTAACACGAGTACCCGGGTCTGACCAAGGTCACGCACCTTTTCGGACGGTTTTGTAATATCCTTCAGTTCTCCTTCTGTCCTGTATATTTGTCTTGAAAGCGTGGCCTGTGTTTCAAATCATTACCTGAATTCAGTCTATACCAAACTACCTCCCCTTACACAAAGACAGCTCATCTCAGCTGATAAACCAATCAAGCCATTTAAACCAGGTTCTTCAGTCAATACATTAAACCAGGTTCTTCATTCAAGATATTTAAGCCAGGTTCCTCAGACAAGATTTTTAATGAGGTTCTTCAGTTGAGATATTAACCTGTCCATCTAGCTGTCTGAAAGATATAATGTGATATAATATAATGTGTTCTATATTCACTAAGATGTCCCTCCTACCCTAATGAAGGGTGGTTGAAGATGGGTTGTCCCTCCTACCCTAATGAAGGGTGATTGAAGAAGGGTTGTCCCTCCTACCCTAAT
>NC_143031.1:79297500-79327500 GCF_057628025.1 Oncorhynchus mykiss
AGAGACCACACAGCCATTAAGTGTGTGTGTGTGTGTGTGCGTGTGCGTGTGCGTGTGTGCCTTTGTGGGTGTGTGTGTGTGTGCGTGTGTGTGTGTGTGTGTGTTCATGCATACATTGATGTCTTTACTCAAGTATATAAGAGTGTGGTGGCCTCACTTGAAACTGAAATCTATCTTCACTCTGAATGGAACCCCTGTTCTCTCTCTGTCTCCTTTTCTTCCCTCTATTCCTCTTTCTCTCCTTTTCTTCCCTCTATTCCTCTTTCTCTCCTTTCATCCCTCCTTCCCTCCCTCTTCTCTCTCTCCCTCTCTCCTTTCCTCACGCTATCCCTCCCTCCCTCTTCTCTTCCTTTACTTTACCAAACTATAGCATTATGACCATGCATTTGATCTATACATATATATATATATATATAGAGAGAGAGAGAGAGAGAGAGAGAGAGAGAGAGAGAGAGAGAGAGAGAGAGAGAGAAGTAGGGGCAATGAGAGAAACAGAGAGGATGGTTGAGAAAAGGACAAATAAACAGTGAAAGAGAGCGATGGTAAAACACCTAAGATTGCTTCTGGCCTCCTGAAGGCCAATCATTCTTCTAACTGGCTATTTGTGTACAAACTGTTATGTGGAGGATAGAGAGTTTGAATGAAAACCAAATAGTAAGTGGATGAATTTTGAGTTGATACAAACTGACAGTCGTGTAAGAAAGAGAAAAATATGAGATAGACAATGAGAAAGAGAAAGAGAGAGAGAGAGAGGAGAGAGAGAGACAGAGAGAGAGAGAGAGAGAGAGAGAGAGAGAGAGAGAGAGAGGGAGAGAGACAGAGAGAGAGAGAGGAGAGAGAGAGAGAGACAGAGAAAGGGAGAGAGACAAGGAGAGAGAGAGAGAGATAGAGAGAGATAGATAAAAAAAAAGAGAGAGAGAGAGAGAGTACAGTATGTTGTTGTCTGGCTAGAGCAGGGAGGGACAGAGAGAGATTATTAGTTGATAGATGTCTGAAGTTGCGTTCGGTTTGCTTGAATGAACGGCGAGGTGTGGGTTTGAAGCAATGAGTGACGTATATAAAGAGCAGCGACCATGTTGACAGCGTTCCCCAACCCACAACCGAACCCTTCCACGTCTTTCAGCTGGTAGTTTCCATTCATTTGAACCTTCCAGAACGCAGCCTGAGTGTTCTGTCTTGGAGCGTTCCAAGGTCAAGAACAAACCAATCAGGTGTCTGATTGCATTAGATATGCAAAGAGCCTCAGCTGCAGCTAATCTCCTGGCACCTGTAGCTACTCAGGGGTGCGTTCAGTTAGCTTGAACGTTTGCTACGTTGAGTAACGGTTTGTACTGAACAGCACGTTTTACCTAAAAGTTCTTGTACGTTCTCAGACAGACGTTTGCTCCATTCAGTGGGTGTGGCTTGAAGCAATGAGTGACGTATTTAAAGGGCCATGCTGACAGCGTTCCCCAAATCACAATCCAATCCCCAATTGCCTCCCGAGTGGCTCATCGGTCTAAGGCACTCCATCTCAGTGCTATAGGTGTCACTACAGACCCGGGGTCAATCCCATCCCGTATCACAACTGGCCATGATCAGGAGTCTCATAGGGGGGAGAACAATTGGCCCAGTATCGTCCGGGTTAGTGAAGGGTTTGGCCCAGCATCGTCCGGGTTAGGGGAGGGTTTGGCCCAGTATCGTCCGGGTTAGTGAAGGGTTTGGCCCAGCATCGTCCGGGTTAGGGGAGGGTTTGGCCAAACATCGTCCGAGTTAGTGGAGGGTTTGGCCGTTGGAGGCCGTCATTGTAAATAAGATTTTTTTCTTAACTGACTTGTCTAGTTAAATAAAGGTTAAATAAATAAAATCCCTTCCCGTTGTTCAACTGGTTGTTCAGTACAGCGCCATTCAATTGAATGTTCTATTGAGTTTTTATGACCTGAACGCAGCCCAAGTAGCCTCGGAGAAGAGATGATGCTTTTCACGATGATGTAGTGCTCCTTGAGGACTTTCAGTGTGTCTTCATGAGGATATATCTGGCACTGTATCATTCTACATCCATCTCAACCTCTGAATCACCTTCAAAACAACGAATCACCTGTGGCAGCACCTTGAAGTGTCTGCTGGAGTAACACATATGATGCTCCTCTTTGAGGTCTTGGAATGTACTATTACAAACTAACTGTCACCCTACTACCCATCTACTGTCACCCTACTACCCATCTACTGTCACCCAACTACCCATCTACTGTCACCCTACTACCCATCTACTGTCACCCAACTACCCATCTACTGTCACCCTACTACAAACTAACTGTCACCCTACTACCCATCTACTGTCACCCTACTACCCATCTACTGTCACCCTACTACCCATCTACTGTCACCCTACTACAAACTAACTGTCACCCTACTACCCATCTACTGTCACCCTACTACAAACTAACTGTCACCCTACTACCCATCTACTGTCACCCTACTACAAACTAACTGTCACCCTACTACCCATCTACTGTCACCCTACTACCCATCTACTGTCACCCTACTACAAACTAACTGTCACCCTACTACCCATCTACTGTCACCCAAACTACCCATCTACTGTCACCCTACTACCCATCTACTGTCACCCTACTACAAACTAACTGTCACCCTACTACCCATCTACTGTCACCCTACTACCCATCTACTGTCACCCTACTACCCATCTACTGTCACCCTACTACCCATCTACTGTCACCCTACTACCCATCTACTGTCACCCTACTACCCATCTACTGTCACCCTACTACCCATCTACTGTCACCCTACTACCCATCTACTGTCACCCAACTACCCATCTACTGTCACCCTACTACAAACTAACTGTCACCCTACTACCCATCTACTGTCACCCAAACTACCCATCTACTGTCACCCTACTACCCATCTACTGTCACCCTACTACAAACTAACTGTCACCCTACTACCCATCTACTGTCACCCAAACTACCCATCTACTGTCACCCTACTACAAACTAACTGTCACCCTACTACCCATCTACTGTCACCCAAACTACCCATCTACTGTCACCCTACTACCCATCTACTGTCACCCAAACTACCCATCTACTGTCACCCAAACTACCCATCTACTGTCACCCTACTACCCATCTACTGTCACCCAAACTACCCATCTACTGTCACCCTACTACCCATCTACTGTCACCCTACTACCCATCTACTGTCACCCAAACTACCCATCTACTGTCACCCTACTACCCATCTACTGTCACCCAACTACCCATCTACTGTCACCCTACTACCCATCTACTGTCACCCTACTACCCATCTACTGTCACCCTACTACCCATCTACTGTCACCCTACTACCCATCTACTGTCACCCTACTACAAACTAACTGTCACCCTACTACCCATCTACTGTCACCCTACTACCCATCTACTGTCACCCTACTACCCATCTTCTGTCATCCTACTACCCATCTACTGTCACCCTACTACCCATCTACTGTCACCCTACTACCCATCTACTGTCACCCTACTACCCATCTACTGTCACCCTACTACCCATCTACTGTCACCCTACTACCCATCTACTGTCACCCAAACTACCCATCTACTGTCACCCTACTACCCATCTACTGTCACCCAAATACCCATCTACTGTCATCCTACTACCCATCTACTGTCACCCTACTACCCATCTACTGTCACCCAAACTACCCATCTACTGTCACCCTACTACCCATCTACTGTCACCCAACTACCCATCTACTGTCACCCAAATACCCATCTACTGTCACCCTACTACAAACTAACTATCACCCTAACTACCCATCTACTGTCACCCAACCACCCATCTACTGTCACCCTACTACCCACTAACTGTCACCCTACTACCAATCAGCTGTCACCCTACTACCCATCTACTGTCACCCAACTACCCATCTACTGTCACCCAACTACCCATCTACTGTCACCCTACTACCCATCTACTGTCACCCTACTACCCATCTACTGTCACCCTACTACCCATCTACTGTCACCCTACTACCCATCTACTGTCACCCTACTACCCATCTACTGTCACCCAACTACCCATCTACTGTCACCCTACTACCCATCTACTGTCACCCTACTACCCATCTACTGTCACCCAACTACCCATCTACTGTCACCCTACTACCCATCTACTGTCACCCTACTACCCATCTACTGTCACCCTACTACCCATCTACTGTCACCCTACTATGGTGTTAACGTTTACACTTCTGAATAAATAGAATACAAAATGTTCTCAAATGAAAACAGAATTATTCTGACCACGCTCCCAAGTCCCCACTTCGGCAGATAAGTTACTATCCATAAACTAGCTTGCTGGGAAGGACTCATCAGGACGACTGACAGAATTGAATGAACCCAATCCGTTCGTCTCCACTCGACTATAGCTGTGCGACATACGTCATTCATTTGGGCACCAGGCGTGAGTCCGTGTCGCCTCCCCTCTCAAAGTGGCTGTGGACATGGAGTCAGTGAAATTGTCTTTGCGTTGTTTTTTGTTTTTTTGCATGCATGTACTTCTACCTATGTGTGTGTTTGAATAGTAGGCCTGGCTTTAGGAGATTGTCCCTGCTCTGCTCTGCTGGGCCCAGTCTGACAGACAGGCTTTATGGAAATAGGCCTTTTTATATGAGGATATGACGATATGAATGGAAATTCATGGCTGGCTTTTTGGAGGATTTGAAAGCAGGGAATCCCCAAGGGCGGCTAGTTGTGTGCATGACATCAAAGGTGCAACTCGTATCCCAGTTTCTGAAATCCTTCTTACCAACCGTGTTGATTCCTCTCTTCCGCTCCTCCTATCTCCTCCTCTATTCCTATCTCCTCTTCTCCTCCTCTCCTCCTTTCTCCTCCTCTCCTATCTCTTCCTCTCCTCCTCTCTTTCTCTCCTCTCCTTCGATCTCCTCCTCTCCTCCCTCTCTCCTACTCCTATACCTCCTCTACTCCTCCTCTCTTCCCTTCCTCTCCTCCTCCTCTCCTCCTCTCTTCCCCTCCTCTCCTCCTCTCCTCTCCCCTCCTCCTCTTCCCCTCCTCCTCTCCTCCTCCTCCTCTTCCTCTCCTCTCCTCCTCCTCCTCCTCTCATCCCCTTCTCTTCTCTATACAGTACATATCCATTTTCTACAGTATATTTACTTTCAATCTGATATTCAACTATCTTACAGTCTCATGTTGGATCTATCTCAGAACAGCTATAAAGAGGTAAAAGATTGAAGCTATCAGGTGTTCATTATCCGACAGGGAAACCTCTTCAGTACTTCAGGATGGGCACAGTGTTGCCTGTAGAGAAAGCCTACATTGTGTTTGTGTGGAGAGGGAGATGAAGTGGAAGAGATACAGTACTCCATCTGAACTCAAATCAGACTCCGGTTTATATTGATCTTGCTATATATCCCTGGCGTCTGCGTGTGTGTGTGTTCATGTGTGTGAATTTCTGTGTGTGTGTGTGTGTGTGTGTGTGTGTGTGTGTGTGTGTGTGTGTGTGTGTGTGTGTGTGTGTGTGTGTGTTTGAGCATAGAGAGAGAGATTGAGTCTGGAGACTTGAGATATAATGTGTGTTGGAGTGTAGAGAGAGAGATTGAGTCTGGAGACTGGAAACTATGAGATATAATGTGTGTTGGAGTGTAGAGAGAGTTTGGAGACATAATGTCACTAAGGGACAGACAGACAAGCTTTTATTCATTTAAACTAGGAAAGTCAGTTAAGAACAAATTGTTATTTACAATGACGGCCTAAACTGGCCGAACCCGGACGACACTGGGCCAATTGTGTGCCGCCCTATGACTGACAGACAGACAGACAGACAGACAGACAGACAGACAGACAGACAGACAGACAGACAGACAGACAGACAGACAGACAGACAGACAGACAGACAGACAGACAGACAGACAGACAGACAGACGTGTGTGTGCACCGCTAGAGCGTATGTGTGAATACCTGCAGTACACTCAGTGCGGATATCAATTAATTGTAGAATTATCCCCAAGTCATTGTAGTGAAGACAAATTCATTTTTTGTTTAATGAACAATCCAATGAAATTGTTCTGCCTCATTACTCTCTGTTGTGTGCGACATGACACCCTGTTCTCTAAATCACACTTATTTTGACCAGCGCCTTATGGACTGTGCAGTGCACTATAAAGGGATTAGGGTGTGATTTGGGACTCACACAACTTGTTCTGTTTAGTTCTTTAGAGAATGATCGGAATCGTTAAGACATTATGATGTCATAGTGGAACCTTCCAAACGGCATCCTTTACCCTTTTTAAGTGCACTATTCTTGGACCAAAGCCATTAATGGGCCACGTTGAAAAGTAGTGCACTAGCCAAATGAGTGCCCTGTATGGGGATTAGGGTGCCGTTTGGGAGTTGGTCTCGTTCAGATCACAGAAGAATGATGAAGGTTGTGTTAATAAGACATTATTATATTACAGTCAGATAATGTATTACTTTTCTGAGTCATTCCGTTATAATGGGACTGCAGGTGAATCTGTATGATGAAAAGTCACGTCTGATGTTGTGTAATGTGAGTTATGATGGGACTGCAGGTGAATCTGTATGATGAAAAGTCACATCTGATGTTGTGTAAAGTGAGTTATAATGGGACTGCAGGTGAATCTGTATGATGAAAAGTCACGTCTGATGTTGTGTAAAGTGAGTTATAATGGGACTACAGGTGAATCTGTATGATGAAAAGTCACGTCTGATGTTGTGTAATGTGAGTTATAATGGGACTGCAGGTGAATCTGTATGATGAAAAGTCACGTCTGATGTTGTGTAATGTGAGTTATAATGGGACTGCAGGTGAATCTGTGTGATGAAAAGTCACATCTGATGTTGTGTAAAGTGAGTTATGATGGGACTGCAGGTGAATCTGTATGATGAAAAGTCACATCTGATGTTGTGTAAAGTGAGTTATGATGGGACTGCAGGTGAATCTGTATGATGAAAAGTCACATCTGATGTTGTGTAAAGTGAGTTATGATGGGACTGCAGGTGAATCTGTATGATGAAAAGTCACATCTGATGTTGTGTAATGTGAGTTATAATGGGACTGCAGGTGAATCTGTATGATGAAAAGTCACGTCTGATGTTGTGTAATGTGAGTTATAATGGGACTGCAGGTGAATCTGTATGATGAAAAGTCACGTCTGATGTTGTGTAATGTGAGTTATAATGGGACTGCAGGTGAATCTGTATGATGAAAAGTCACGTCTGATGTTGTGTAATGTGAGTTATGATGGGACTGCAGGTGAATCTGTATGATGAAAAGTCACGTCTGATGTTGTGTAAAGTGAGTTATAATGGGACTGCAGGTGAATCTGTATGATGAAAAGTCACGTCTGATGTTGTGTAATGTGAGTTATGATGGGACTACAGGTGAATCTGTATGATGAAAAGTCACATCTGATGTTGTGTAATGTGAGTTATAATGGGACTACAGGTGAATCTGTATGATGAAAAGTCACATCTGATGTTGTGTAAAGTGAGTTATAATGGGACTACAGGTGAATCTGTATGATGAAAAGTCACGTCTGATGTTGTGTAAAGTGAGTTATAATGGGACTGCAGGTGAATCTGTATGATGAAAAGTCACATCTGATGTTGTGTAATGTGAGTTATAATGGGACTACAGGTGAATCTGTATGATGAAAAGTCATGTCTGATGTTGTGTAAAGTGAGTTATAATGGGACTACAGGTGAATCTGTATGATGAAAAGTCACATCTGATGTTGTGTAAAGTGAGTTATGATGGGACTGCAGGTGAATCTGTATGATGAAAAGTCACATCTGATGTTGTGTAATGTGAGTTATAATGGGACTACAGGTGAATCTGTATGATGAAAAGTCACATCTGATGTTGTGTAATGTGAGTTATAATGGGACTGCAGGTGAATCTGTATGATGAAAAGTCACGTCTGATGTTGTGTAATGTGAGTTATGATGGGACTGCAGGTGAATCTGTGTGATGAAAAGTCACGTCTGATGTTGTGTAAAGTGAGTTATGATGGGACTCCCCCTACACACTAACACACACACACACACACACACACACACACACACACACACACACACACACACACACACACACACACACACACACACACACACACACACACACACACACACCCACCACCTCTGGAAGTGCAGTCACACAACAGAGAGACAGGCTTAAGACTTCTGTTACTTTAGCGTCCTGTGAAGTTTGTGGACTGTGTGTGTGTGTGTGTGTGTGTGTGTGTGTGTGTGTGTGTGTGTGTGTGTGTGTTAGTGTGTAGGGGGAGTTTGTTGACCGGAGGTGTGCTACGTCTGCTGCCAGTGTCTGAATCCTCAGAGAAACTAGTCCCCAACATGACAGACAGAGAAGGTTCTGAGAACATCCGTCAACAAAGACTCTCTGGAACAGTTTCAGTCAGCAAGATGTCTGAGGGAATAATGGAAAACCGCTTAGCATCAAACCTTACAGACTGTTACTGGAGCAGTGTTCTGAGAACATCCCTCA
This sequence comes from Oncorhynchus mykiss, assembly GCF_057628025.1. Classification (NCBI taxonomy): domain Eukaryota; kingdom Metazoa; phylum Chordata; class Actinopteri; order Salmoniformes; family Salmonidae; genus Oncorhynchus; species Oncorhynchus mykiss. The sequence continues at coordinate 79,306,045 of NC_143031.1, forward strand.
ACAAAGACTCTCTGGAACAGTTTCAGTCAGCAAGATGTCTGAGGGAATAATGGAAAACGGCTTAGCATCAAACCTTACAGACTGTTACTGGAGCAGTGTTCTGAGAACATCCGTCAACAAAGACTCTCTGGAACAGTTTCAGTCAGCAAGATGTCTGAGGGAATAATGGAAAACCGCTTAGCATCAAACCTTACAGACTGTTACTGGAGCAGTGTTCTGAGAACATCCCTCAACAAAGACTCTCTGGAACAGTTTCAGTCAGCAAGATGTCTGAGGGAATAATGGAAAACGGCTTAGCATCAAACCTTACAGACTGTTACTGGAGCAGTGTTTAGAGTTGAATAACATCCCTTCTAGACCGTAACAGTCTCCTATATGAACCTACAGCCTACTGGTTCAGCTAGGATTACTGCACTGTGATGCTAACATGTCTACCTGTGTCCATGTTGTGTTAGGAAGTCTGTAGTCGCGTCACTCTGGCTACTGTGTGTAAACGTTGTTTCCTGGGATTCAGATCTGTGAATGTTTGTTTTATCATGGCTGTTATTAACATATACTGTCATAAGGATGTATCTAACAGTGTTGTATCATGGCTGGTATTAATGTATACTGTCATAAGGACATATCTAACAGTGGTATATTAACATATACTGTCATAAGGACATATCTAACAGTGTTTATTAACATATACTGTCACAAGGACATATCTAACAGTGTGATATTAACATATACTGTCATAAGGACATATCTAACAGTGTGATATTAACATATACTGTCATAAGGACATATCTAACAGTGTTGTATTAACATATACTGTCATAAGGACATATCTAACAGTGTGATATTAACATATACTGTCATAAGGACATATCTAACAGTGTTGTATTAACATATACTGTCATAAGGACATATCTAACAGTGTTATTAACATATACTGTCATAAGGACATATCTAACAGTGTTATTAACATATACTGTCATAAGGACATATCTAACAGTGTGATATTAACATATACTGTCATAAGGACATATCTAACAGTGTGATATTAACATATACTGTCATAAGGACATATCTAACTGTGTTATTAACATATACTGTCATAAGGACATATCTAACAGTGTTATTAACATATACTGTCATAAGGACATATCTAACAGTGTTATTAACATATACTGTCATAAGGACATATCTAACAGTGTTATTAACATATACTGTCATAATCACAAAAATGGCCTGTGGTTTTAAGCTAGACTTCTAGTCTGTCAGGTTGGAATAAAAATAACCAGGTTTGAATATGACTCTTCTGGTTGGAATATGACTATCCTGGTTGGAATATGACTCTTCTGGTTGGAATATGACTCTTCTGGTTGGAATATGACTCTTCTGGTTGGAATATGACTATCCTGGTTGGAATATGACTCTTCTGGTTGGAATATGACTCTTCTGGTTGGAATATGACTCTCCTGGTTGGAATATGACTCTCCTGGTTGGAATCTGACTATGCTGGATTAAATTGGACTATTCTGAATTGAATATCAGTATGCTGGATTGAATAAGACTATATCCAAACCTGGAAAAGCCTCTTTGGAGACTATCTATTTTGTTGGAATCCAGGAGGCTGAGCTAATTCTATTAAAATGGGTTGAGAATTTAAAGGAGGGAGGAGAAGGGGAGGGAGAGACTAAGGGAGGAGAGAGTGAAGAGAATTATCAGAATCCTCGCTTTTGGGGATTGAGCCGTAAAGTCGGATCGAGCGATGGTGAGAGGCGGTGTTTCTGTGAGTAGGGGGATAGAGAGGCAGGGGAGGTGTCGGTAAGCGGTCGGTAAGAGGATTCAATACTCTAAAATCGGCTCAGGGGAACGTTGGGTGCATTCACACACAGATACTGTACCCTAGCTATTACTCCCCTCTCCTCCTCTCCTTCTCTCTTCCTCCTGTCCTCTCCTTTCCCTAACTCTTATTCATTCCTCTCCTCTTCCTCTCATTTTCCTCCTACCTTCTATCTTCTCCTCTCTCCTCCTCTCATTTTCTCCTACACTCCTTTACTCATTTTCTGCTTCTGTCTTCTCCCATCTTCCTCTCCTCCTTCCCTCCACGTCTCCTCTTCTCCTCTCATGTTCCTCTCCTCCTTCCCTCCACGTCTCCTCTTCTCCTCCCATCTTCCTCTCCTCCTTCCCTCCACGTCTCCTCTTCTCCTCCTATCTTCCTCTCCTCCTTCCCTCCACGTCTCCTCTTCTCCTCCCATCTTCCTCTCCTCCTTCCCTCCACGTCTCCTCTCCTCCTCCCATCTTCCTCTCCTCCTTCCCTCCACATCTCCTCTTCTCCTCCCATCTTCCTCTCCTCCTTCCCTCCATGTCTCCTCTCCTCCTTCCCTCCACATCTCCTCTCCTCCTCCATCTTCCTCTCCTCCTTCCCTCCATGTCTCCTCTCCTCCTCCCATCTTCCTCTCCTCCTTCCCTCCACGTCTCCTCTCCTCCTCCCATCTTCCTCTCCTCCTTCCCTCCATGTCTCCTCTCCTCCTTCCCTCCACATCTCCTCTCCTCCTCCATCTTCCTCTCCTCCTTCCCTCCATGTCTCCTCTTCTCCTCCCATCTTCCTCTCCTCCTTCCCTCCACGTCTCCTCTTCTCCTCCCATCTTCCTGTCCTCCTTCCCTCCATGTCTCCTCTCCTCCTCCCATCTTCCTCTCCTCCTTCCCTCCATGTCTCCTCTCTTCCTCCCATCTTCCTCTCCTCCTTCCCTCCACGTCTCCTCTTCTCCTCCCATCTTCCTCTCCTCCTAGCCTCCACGTCTCCTCTCCTCCTCCCATCTGCCTCTCCTCCTTCCCTCCACGTCTCCTCTCCTCCTCCCATCTTCCTCTCCTCCTTCCCTCCACGTCTCCTCTTCTCCTCCCATCTTCCTCTCCTCCTTCCCTCCACGTCTCCTCTCCTCCTCCCATCATGGCCCTGCCAAGTTCAGCCTTGAGGGCTTAAATAATCACGAAGAAGTCCAGCTGGCACAGTATTGTATTGTTTGAGAGAGAGAGAGAGAGAGAGGGAGAGAAAGAGAGAGAGAGAGAGAGACAGAGAGAGAGAGAGAAAGACAGGGGGAAAGACAGGGACTGAACCATCGATGTGATGTAATGAGGTGTAATTCTTACAGACTATTACATTCTCTTCTTCCAAAAGCAACTCTAGTCTCTCTAGTTGCTGCTTCACTTCTGTCAGAAGTCACACTCCTTTCATCTCCCTCTTTCTCTCTCTCTCCCTGTCTCTCTCTCTCTCTCTTCCTGTCTCTCTCTCTGTCTCTCTCTCACTCTCTCTCTCTCCCTGTTGCTCTCTCTCTCTCTCTCTCTGTCTCTCTCTCTCTCTCTCTGTCTCTCTCTCTCTCTCTCTCTCTGTCTCTCTCTCTCTCTCTCACACTCTCTCACACTCTCTCTCTCACCCTCTCTCTCTCTCTCTCTCTCTCTCTCTCTCTCTCTCTCGCTCACACATACACACACAGACACACACTCTCCATATTCCCTGTCTGTAACAGTTAGCAACAAGAAGAAGATAGCCAACTTCTAAATTTGAAAAAGCTATGATGATAGTACAGCTGTTTCAGAACTGAACGTGTGTGTGTGTGTGTGTGTGTGTGTGTGTGTGTGTGTGTGTCAATATCAGGTTGGCTATTCTGTGTGTAGATACTGTAGCTAGCAGTCCAGGCTAAGTGAGTGAGAGTGTGTCAAAATAAAATTGAACTGTTGGGCCTTTCAAAGATAATAGCAGATCAAAGTAGACTGTGTTGATGTCTCACACACAGTTCTTTCAACACACAGAATAGACTGTTAACCACATCCCTGTGGTCCCTACATAGAGCACTACTGTTAACCACATCCCTGTGGTCCCTACATAGAGCACTACTGTTAACCACATCCCTGTGGTCCCTACATAGAGCACTACTGTTAACCACATCCCTGTGGTCCCTACATAGAGCACTACTGTTAACCACATCCCTGTGGTCCCTACATAGAGCACTACTGTTAACCACATCCCTGTGGTCCCTACATAGAGCACTACTGTTAACCACATCCCTGTGGTCCCTACATAGAGCACTACTGTTAACCACATCCCTGTGGTCCCTACATAGAGAACTACTGTTAACCACATCCCTGTGGTCCCTACATAGAGCACTACTGTTAACCACATCCCTGTGGTCCCTAAATAGAGCACTACTGTTAACCACATCCCTGTGGTCCCTAAATAGGGAATAGGCAGTCATGTGGAACACAGACAGGGAATAGGTAGTCATATGGAACACAGACAGTGAATAGGTAGTCATGTGGAACACAGACAGTGAATAGCTAGTCATGTGGAACACAGACAGGGAATAGGTAGTCATGTGGAACACAGACAGGGAATAGCTAGTCATGTGGAACACAGGCAAGGAATAGGTAGTCATGTGGAACACAGACAGGGAATAGCTAGTCATGTGGAACACAGGCAGGGAATAGCTAGTCATGTGGAACACAGGCAGGGAATAGGTAGTCATGTGGAACACAGACAGGGAATAGGTAGTCATGTGGAACACAGGCAGGGAATAGTTATGTGTTGTGTTGGTGATGAGGTTATACGGGTTAGGTGGAGCTTGCTGGCCTGTCGGCATGGTAACAGAGAGCAGGGGGAAACTTTGTGATCATATGCTTTGACGTGAGCAGCTGGGGCTGTTTCATTTGTTGTATTGCCTCTGTCAGTAGGTCCTCTGTCAGTGGGTCCTCTATCAGTAGGTCCTCTGTCAGCTGGTCCTCTGTCAGTGGGTCCTCTATCAGTAGGTCCTCTGTCAGCTGGTCCTCTGTCAGTGGGTCCTCTATCAGTAGGTCCTCTGTCAGCTGGTCCTCTGTCAGTGGGTCCTCTATCAGTAGGTCCTCTGTCAGCTGGTCCTCTGTCAGCTGGTCCTCTGTCAGCTGGTCCTCTGTCAGTGGGTCCTCTATCAGTAGGTCCTCTGTCAGTAGGTCCTCTGTCAGTGGGTCCTCTATCAGTAGGTCCTCTGTCAGCTGGTCCTCTGTCAGCTGGTCCTCTATCAGTAGGTCCTCTGTCAGCTGGTCCTCTGTCAGCTGGTCCTCTGTCAGCTGGTCCTCTGTCAGTGGGTCTTCTGTCAGTAGGTCCTCTGTCAGTAGGTCCTCTGTCAGTGGGTCCTCTGTCAGTAGGTCCTCTGTCAGTAGGTCCGCTGTCAGTAGGTCCTCTATCAGTAGGTCCTCTGTCAGCTGGTCCTCTGTCAGCTGGTCCTCTGTCAGTGGGTCTTCTGTCAGTAGGTCCTCTGTCAGTAGGTCCTCTGCCAGTATGTCCTCTGTCAGTAGGTCCTCTGTCAGTGGTGCCTCTCTCAGTAGGTCCTCTGTCAGTGGTTCCTCTGTCAGTAGGTCCTCTGTCAGTATGTCCTCTGTCCGTAGGTCCTCTGTCAGTGGGTTCTCTGTCAGTAGGTCCTCTGTCAGTAGGTCCTCTGTCAGTAGGTCCTCTGTCAGTAGGTCCTCTGTCAGCTGGTCCTCTATCAGTAGGTCCTCTGTCAGTGGTGCCTCTCTCAGTAGGTCCTCTGTCAGCTGGTCCTCTGTCAGTAGGTCCTCTGTCAGTAGGTCCTCTGTCAGTAGGTCCGCTGTCAGTAGGGCCTCTATCAGTAGGTCCTCTGTCAGCTGGTCCTCTGTCAGCTGGTCCTCTGTCAGTGGGTCCTCTGTCAGCTGGTCCTCTGTCAGTGGGTCCTCTGTCAGTAGGTCCTCTGCCAGTAGGTCCTCTGTCAGTAGGTCCTCTGTCAGTGGTGCCTCTCTCAGTAGGTCCTCTGTCAGTGGGTCCTCTGTCAGTAGGTCCTCTGGCAGTATGTCCTCTGTCCGTAGGTCCTCTGTCAGTAGGTCCTCTGTCAGTAGGTGCTGCTGTCCTGGGGCTCTGTAGGGTGTGTTTGTATTTGTGAACAGAGCCCCAGGACCAGCTTGCTGAGGGGACTCTTCTCCAGGTTCATCTCTCTGTTTGGGAATCGCTTCCTTTTAGGTGGTTGTAGAATTTAACATCTCTTTTCTGGATTTTGATAATTAGTGGGTATCGGCCTAATTCTGCTCTGCATGCATTATTTGGTGTTCTACGTTATACACAGAGGATATTTTTGCAGAATTCTGCGTGCAGAGTCTCAATTTGGTGTTTGTCCCATTTTGTGAAGTCTTGGTTGGTGAGCGGACCCCAGACCTCACAACCATAAAGGGCAATGGGCTCTATAACTGATTCAAGTATTTTTTGCCAAATCCTGATTGGTATGTTGAAATTTATGTTCCTTTTGATGGCATAGAATGCCCTTCTTGCCTTGTTTCTCAGATCGTTCACAGCTTTGTGGAAGTTACCCGTGGCGCTGATGTTTAGGCCAAGGTGTGTGTAGATTTTTGTGTGCTGTAGAGCAACGGTGTCTAGATGGAATTTGTATTTGTGGTCCTGGTGACTGGACCTTTTTTGGAATGTCTATCTCTCTCTCTCTCTCTCTCTCTCTCTCTCTCGCTCTCTCTTTCTTACCCTCCCCCTGTCTCTACCTCCCTCCCTCCATCTCTCTCTCCCTCACTCGCTCACTCTCTCTCCCCCCCTCTCTCTGTCTCCCTCCTTCCATCTCTATCTCTTTCTCTCTTTCTTTCTCTCTCTCTCTCCCCCCTCCCTCTGGCTCTCCCTATTTCTCCCTCCCTCCCCTGCTGTGGTAATTTTCTCTCTTCTGTTACCATGCCTCTCACGCTGTCTGTTGTTGTAAAAAGAACAGAGAGGGCCAGCCAATCGTATCTCCCCTTTGTGATGTAGGGTGGAATGGAGGGAGGGGAAGAGGGAGTGAGGCATGTTGGCAACTTCATTTTGGTCTCTTTACAATTCCCTAGCTTGTTCTCTATTCTATCAGTGGTTGAATAAGATGAAAAATGAGGACTGGTTGAGCTCTTCTCTCTTTCTGACAGGAATAAAGGACTGGTTGAGCTCTTCTCTCTTTCTGACAGGAATGAGGACTGGTTGAGCTCTTCTCTCTTTCTGACAGGAATGAGGACTGGTTGAGCTCTTCTCTCTGTCTGACAGGAATGAGGACTGGTTGAGCTCTTCTCTCTGTCTGACAGGAATGAGGACTGGTTGAGCTCTTCTCTCTGTCTGACAGGAATGAGGACTGGTTGAGCTCTTCTCTCTGTCTGACAGGAATGAGGACTGGTTGAGCTCTTCTCTCTGTCTGACAGGAATGAGGACTGGTTGAGCTCTTCTCTCTTTCTGACAGGAATGAGGACTGGTTGAGTTCTTCTCTCTGTCTTTCTGACAGGAATGAGGACTGGTTGAGCTCTTCTCTCTGTCTGACAGGAATGAGGACTGGTTGAGCTCTTCTCTCTGTCTTTCTGACAGGACTGAGGACTAGTTGAGCTCCTCTCTGTCGTTCTGACAGGAATAAAGACTGGTTGAGCTCCTCTCTGTCGTTCTGACGGGAATGAGGACTGGTTGAGCTCTTCTCTCCGTCTTTCTGACAGGACTGAGGACTGGTTGAGCTCTTCTCTCTGTCGTTCTGACAGGAATGAGGACTGGTTGAGCCACTCTCTGTCGTTCTGACGGGAATGAGGACTGGTTGAGCCCCTCTCTGTCGTTCTGACAGGACTGAGGACTGGTTGAGCTCTTCTCTCTATCGTTCTGACAGGACTGAGGACTGGTTGAGCTCCTCTCTGTCGTTCTGACGGGAATGAGGACTGGTTGAGCTCTTCTCTCTGTCGTTCTGACAGGAATGAGGACTGGTTGAGCCCCTCTCTATCGTTCTGACAGGACTGAGGACTGGTTGAGCTCTTCTCTCTGTCGTTCTGACAGGAATGAGGACTGGTTGAGCCCCTCTCTATCGTTCTGACAGGACTGAGGACTGGTTGAGCTCCTCTCTGTCGTTCTGACAGGACTGAGGACTGGTTGAGCTCTTCTCTCTGTCGTTCTGACAGGAATGAGGACTGGTTGAGCCCCTCTCTATCGTTCTGACAGGACTGAGGACTGGTTGAGCTCCTCTCTGTCTTTCTGACAGGACTGAGGACTGGTTGAGCCCCTCTCTATCGTTCTGACAGGACTGAGGACTGGTTGAGCTCCTCTCTGTCTTTCTGACAGGACTGAGGACTGGTTGAGGAAAATATTTTTTCAATCCAGATTTAACAGAAATGCAGGCCGACAACAGTTCTCAGCAGATGATCCAGTCATATTATCCAGATAGGAATCAATTGGAGAAGTTCTGGTCAGCTGTTATTCCACAGGGTCTCTGTCACACTTCTAGACACACACACACATCAGCAGGGCTTTAATAACAGGGTATGACATTGGATGTCAGAAAGCAGCGGTTTGTAACTTTCTCCATCCATCTCTCTCTCTCTCTATCTCTCTGTCTCTCTGTCTCTCTCTCTCTCTCTCTCTCTCTCTCTCTCTCTCTCTCTCTCTCTCTCTCTCTCTCTCTCTGTCTTTCTCTCTCTCTCATAATAATAATAACCTGTTCCCCAAACTGACATTTAATCCATGCAAACAAATCACCATGGAGACTTTCTCATCCCATCTACCATCCCAGCATCACTACATGTATAAACCCTACACACACACACACACACACACACACACACAAACACACATTCATCACAGCTAATAGCTTTAGCTCTCACCCAATCTCCCAATGGTCAGAGATATTTCAGTGGAGAAAATCTTCATTTACACACAGACCTTTGGGGGTGCTGATATAGTGTGTCTGTGTGTGTGTGTGTGTGTGTGTGTGTGTGTGTGTGTGTGTGTGTGTGTGTGTGTGTGTGTGTGTAATACACATCTTCTTATAATATTTTGTGTGGGGATCTTACTCGTAAACTCCATGACGTGGTCTGGATAATAGTACTATCTAATGTAGCTGCCTGATTATAACACAGTGTGGAGAGTTAAAATTCACTCTAGATAAGAGGTTTTGTAAAGGATGAGATGTTTAAGATGCTGCGTAGGGGCTGTGGCGAATCCCGGATGATGATTTGTACCCAGTGGTAGTATGTCTGTTTAAGAGAGAGTAGATGCTCTTAACTAAAGACTTCTCCGCCAAATGGCGTTGGTGATTACATTTCCTCTGTTCTCTTCCACTATGTGAACGTTCCTCTGGTCCCTTCCACTATGTGAACGTTCCTCTGGTCCCTTCCACTATGTGAACGTTCCTCTGGTCCCTTCCACTATGTGAACGTTCCTCTGTTCCCTTCCACTATGTGAACGTTCCTCTGTTCCCTTCCACTATGTGAACGTTCCTCTGGTCCCTTCCACTATGTGAACGTTCCTCTGTTCCCTTCCACTATGTGAATGTTCCTCTGTTCTCTTCCACTATGTGAACGTTCCTCTGTTCCCTTCCACTATGTGAACGTTCCTCTGTTCCCTTCCACTATGTGAACGTTCCTCTGTTCCCTTCCACTATGTGAACGTTCCTCTGTTCCCTTCAACTCTCTGAACGTTCCTCTTTTCCCTTCCACTATGTGAACGTTCCTCTGTTCCCTTCCACTATGTGAACGTTCCTCTGTTCCCTTCCACTATGTGAACGTTCCTCTGTTCCCTTCCACTATGTGAACGTTCCTCTGTTCCCTTCCACTATGTGAACGTTCCTCTGTTCCCTTCCACTATGTGAACGTTCCTCTGTTCTCTTCCACTATGTGAACGTTCCTCTGTTCCCTTCAACTCTCTGAACGTTCCTCTGTTCCCTTCCACTATGTGAACGTTCCTCTGTTCCCTTCAACTCTCTGAACGTTCCTCTATTCCCTTCAACTATCTGAACGTTCCTCTGTTCCCTTCCACTATGTGAACGTTCCTCTGTTCCCTTCAACTCTCTGAACGTTCCTCTGTTCCCTTCAACTCTCTGAACGTTCCTCTGTTCCCTTCAACTATCTGAACGTTCCTCTGTTCCCTTCCTTCCACTATGTGAACGTTCCTCTGTTCCCTTCCTTCCACTATGTGAACGTTCCTCTGTTCCCCGTCTCTTACTCACACAGTTGTGTTGAGCACCATAATGACAGTGATTCCGTCTGGCTGTCACCGGACTGTTGTTCTGGCCCTCAGCCTTTCTCTCCATCCCTCCCTCCCTCCCTCCCTCCCTCCATCCCCTTCTCGCCCTGGGCGATAGACCCCAGAGGGTGACACTGGCTATAACCGTCGTCGTGGTCACCACCCGTTGGTTGAGGCAAGGGGTAATGCATTGTGACAGTTGTCTCATTATTTAGAGCTAGGGTGTGTGTGTGAGTGGGGGAGGTGGACGGGTGGAGAAGGGAGAACAGAGGAGAGGAGAGGGGAAATAAGAGGAGAAGAGAGATTTATCTTGTTCAACTTTTGTCTAGACTGATGCGTTACACACTTTCCTACACACACATACATCCACCTCTTCCTTCTCCTCCTCCTCCTCCTGCCCCTCCTCCTGCTCCTCCTGTTCCTTCTCCTCCTCTTCCTCATCTTCCTCTTTCTACTCCTCCTCCTTCTACTCCTACTCCTCCTCCTAGTCCTCCTCTTCCTCATCTTCCTCTTTCTACTCCTACTCCTCCTCTACCTGCTCCTCCTCTTCCTCCTCCGCCTCCTACTCCTGCTCCTCCACCTCTTCCTCCTCCTCTTCTTCCTACTCCTCCTCCTTCTCCTCCTCTTCCACCTATGCCTCCTCTTCCTACCCCTCTTCTTCCTCCTCCTCCTTCTCCTATGCCTCCTTTTTCTTCCATCTCTTCCTACTCCTCCTCTACCTGCTCCTCTTCCTCTACCTGCTCCTCTTCCTCCTCCTACACCTCCTCCTCCTCCTCCTCATCCTGCTCCTCCTCCTCTTCCTCCTCCTTTTCTTCCTGCTCCTCCTCCTCCTTCTCCTCCTCCTACTCCTACTCCTCCTCCTACCCCTCCTCTTCCTCATCTTCCTCTTTCTACTCCTACTTCTCCTCTAGCTGCTCCTCCTCTTCCTCGTACTCCTCCTCCTACTCCTGCTCCTACTCCTCTTCCTCCGCCTCTTCTTCCTGCTCCTCCCCCTCCTTCTCCTCCTCCTCCTCCTCATCCTACTCCTCCTCCTACCCCTCCTCTTCCTCATCTTCCTCTTTCTACTCCTACTCCTCCTCTACCTGCTCCTCCTCTTCCTCATATTCCTCCTCCTATTCCTCCTCCTCTTCTTCCTGCTCTTTTTCCTCGTCCTACTCCTCCTCTTACTCCTCCTCCACCTCTTCTTCCTGCTCCTCCTCCTACGCCTCCTCTTCCTTCTCCTCTTCCTCCTCCTCTTCTTCCTGCTCTGCCTCCCACTCTTACTCCTCCTTCTCCTCCTCCTCCTGTTCCTCCTCCTCCTACGCCGCCTCAAAACACCTCCTCTTCCTACCCCTCTTCTTCCTGCTCCTCCTCCTACCACTCTTCCCCCTCCTCCTCCTCTTTGTCCTTCTCCTCCTCCTGTTCCTCCTCCTCATCCTGCTCATCTTCCTACCCCTCTTCCCCCTGCTCCTCCTCCTACCCCCCTTACCCCTCCTCCTCCTCTTTGTCCTTCTCCTCCTCCTCCTCCTGCTCCTCTTCCTAAACCTCTTCTTCCTGCTCCTCCTCTTTGTCCTTCTCCTCCTCCCCCTGCTCATCTTCCTACCCCTCTTCTTCCTAGTCCCCCTCCTCCTTCTCCTCCTCCTCCTCCTCTTCATCCTTCTCCTCGTCCTCCTCATCCTGCCCCTCTTCCTACCCCTCTTCTTCCTGCTCCTCCTCCTTCTCCTCCTCATCCTACTCCTCCTCCTACCCCTTATCTTCCTGCTCCCCCTCCTCCTCCTCCTCTTTGTCATACTCCTCCTCCTCCTCCTCCTGTTCCTTCTTGCCCTGTCTGCACTTTGTCTGAGTATACAAGATGGACCTCTGAGCCCTTACTGATGCAACCCTTCTTTGCGTTTGCCCCTATTCTCTGAACAGTTTACTACTTTTGAAGAAAGCCTAATGGACCCTGGTCAAGAGCAGTGCACTATATAGGAAATGGGTAGTGATTTGGCACATAGCCTTAGAAACACAACCAGACACTCACTTGACAATGCAAACAGAGAGCATTTGACTTCTTCTCTGCTACAGGCCAAGTTCAATATAAATTGGCACACACACACACACACACACACACACACACACACACACACACACTGACATACAAACACTAGTATTCTGTTGAACCTCAGCGGGATGGCAACGGACAAAAGTTAAATTGCACTGACCTGAGGTGAGGCATAAACAAACATAAGAGTAGAGAGAACAAATGAGGGAACTAAAGAAAGAAAGAGAGGAACAAACAACTGGGCTGTTGGTGTCCAATAGGAACTGTCACGGAGGTGAGTTACTGATGTCTATAGTATTCTGTTGTTACCCCCCCCCCCCCCCCCCCAGAGTTACTGATGTCTATAATATTCTGTTGTTACCCCCCCCCCCCCCAGAGTTACTGATGTCTATAATATTCTGTTGTTACCCCCCCCCCCCCCAGAGTTACTGATGTCTATAATATTCTGTTGTTACCCCCCCCCCCCCCAGAGTTACTGATGTCTATAATATTCTGTTGTTACCCCCCCCCCCCCCAGAGTTACTGATGTCTATAATATTCTGTTGTTACCCCCCCCCTCCCCCAGAGTTACTGATGTCTATAATATTCTGTTGTTACCCCCCCCTCCCCCAGAGTTACTGATGTCTATAATATTCTGTTGTTACCCCCCCCCCCCCCCAGAGTTACTGATGTCTATAATATTCTGTTGTTACCCCCCCCCTCCCCCAGAGTTACTGATGTCTATAATATTCTGTTGTTACCCCCCCCTCCCCCAGAGTTACTGATGTCTATAATATTCTGTTGTTACCCCCCCCTCCCCCAGAGTTACTGATGTCTATAATATTCTGTTGTTACCCCCCCCCCCCCCCCCCCAGAGTTACTGATGTCTATAATATTCTGTTGTTACTCTAGTAAAAGTGAAATTCACCCAGTAAAATACTACTTGAGTAAAAGTCTGAAAGTATTTGCTTTAAAATATACTGAAGTATCAAAAGTAAAAGTATGAATCCTTTAAAATTCCTTATATTAACCAAATCAGACGACACAATTTTCCTGCCTTTCATTTTTTTACGGAGAGTCGAGGGCACATTCCAACACTAAGACCTCATTTACAAACAAAGCATTTGTGTTTAGTGACTCTGCCAGATCAGAGGCAGGAGATGACCAGGGATATTCTCCTGATAAGTGTGTGAATTGAACCATCTTTCTGTCCTACTAAGCTTTCACAATATACTTTTGGGGGTCAGGGAAAATGTAGGGAGTACAACATACATACTTCTCTTTAGGAATGCAGTGAAGTAGAATAAAATATAAACAGAAAAGTAAAGTACAGAGACCCCCAAGAAAAACAACTTAAAATTAAGTTGTACTTTCAAGTATTTTTACTAAAGTACTGCCTGTCCCCTACTCCTCTCCTCCACTCCTCTTTCATTCTCTCCTCCTGTTCTTCTTCTCTTCTCTGTCCCTCTGGATAGTGTGTCCATACACATAGACATACACGTGCACACACACACACACACACACTCCTGGTCTCCCTGTTGTCCCGCTGGCTGTGAAGGATTCATTATCCACCTATGGCCTGTAGATGTAATGAGGTTGGAGAGGTAGAAGGTGATCCCTGGGCTGTAATAATACAAGGGAGGTGTGTGTTTGTGTGTGTGTGTGTGTGTGTGTGTGTGTGTGTGTGTGTGTGTGTGTGTGTGTGTGTGTGTGTGTGTAGACCCTCTTCACTGTGTGTGGCTGTAATACAAGGTAGACTATTTGAGCCCCTGTGTGTGTGTGTCTGCTGTAATATTGTCTCTGTTTATCAGGGGATAGACAGGGCCCTCTCTACAGGTCTTATTTCAGGGGACAGACAAGGCCCTCTCTACAGGCCTTTCAGGGGACAGACAGGGCCCTCTCTACAGGCCTTTCAGGGGACAGACAGGGCCCTCTCTACAGGCCTTTCAGGGGACAGACAGGGCCCTCTCTACAGGTCTTTCAGGGGACAGACAGGGCCCTCTCTACAGGCCTTTCAGAGGACAGACAGGGCCCTCTCTACAGGTCTTTCAGGGGACAGACAGGGCCCTCTCTACAGGTCTTATTTCAGGGGACAGACAGGGCCCTCTCTACAGGTCTTATTTCAGGGGACAGACAGGGCCCTCTCTACAGGCCTTTCAGGGGACAGACAGGGCCCTCTCTACAGGTCCTATTTCAGGGGACAGACAAGGCCCTCTCTACAGGTCTTATTTCAGGGGACAGACAGGGCCCTCTCTACAGGTCTTTCAGGGGACAGACAGGGCCCTCTCTACAGGTCTTTCAGGGGACAGACAGGGCCCTATCTACAGGCCTTTCAGAGGACAGACAGGGCCCTCTCTACAGGTCTTTCAGGGGACAGACAGGGCCCTCTCTACAGGTCTTATTTCAGGGGACAGACAGGGCCCTCTCTACAGGTCTTATTTCAGGGGACAGACAGGGCCCTCTCTACAGGCCTTTCAGGGGACAGACAGGGCCCTCTCTACAGGTCTTATTTCAGGGGACAGACAAGGCCCTCTCTACAGGTCTTATTTCAGGGGACAGACAGGGCCCTCTCTACAGGCCTTTCAGGGGACAGACAGGGCCCTCTCTACAGGTCTTTCAGGGGACAGACAGGGCCCTCTCTACAGGTCTTTCAGGGGACAGACAGGGCCCTCTCTACAAGTCTTATTTCAGGGGACAGACAGGGCCCTCTCTACAGGTCTTATTTCAGGGGACAGACAGGGCCCTCTCTACAGGTCTTATTTCAGGGGACAGACAGGGCCCTCTCTACAGGTCTTTCAGGGGACAGACAGGGCCCTCTCTACAGGTCTTTCAGGGGACAGACAGGGCCCTCTCTACAGGTCTTTCAGGGGACAGACAGGGCCCTCTCTACAGGTCTTTCAGGGGACAGACAGGGCCCTCGCTACAGTTCTTTCAGGGGACAGACAGGGCCCTCTCTAAAGGTCTTTCAGGGGACAGACAGGGCCCTCTCTACAGGCCTTTCAGGGGACAGACAGGGCCCTCTCTACAGGTCTTATTTCAGGGGACAGACAGGGCCCTCTCTACAGGTCTTTCAGGGGACAGACAGGGCCCTCTCTACAGGCCTTTCTGGGGACAGACAGGGCCCTCTCTAAAGGTCTGTCAGGGGACAGACAGGGCCCTCTCTACAGGTCTTTCATGGGACAGACAGGGCCCTCTCTACAGGTATTTCAGGGGACAGACAGGGCCCTCTCTACAGGTCTTATTTCAGGGGGTTCAGGGTATCATTATTCTACTGTTTTGCGTGATGTATTGTTGTCTCTATCTTCTTAGCTTTGTGCTGTTGTCTGTGCCAAATAATCTTTGTACCATGTTGTGTGCTGCTGCCATGTTGTGCTGCTACCATGTTGTGTGCTGCTACCATGTTGTGCTGCTACCATGTTGTGTGCTGCTACCATGTTGTGCTGCTACCATGTTGTGTGCTGCTACCATGTTGTGTGCTGCTACCATGTTGTGCTGCTACCATGTTGTGTGCTGCTACCATGTGTGCTGCTACCATGTTGTGCTGCTACCATGTTGTGTGCTGCTACCATGTTGTGTGCTGCTACCATGTTGTGCTGCTACCATGTTGTGTGCTGCTACCATGTTGTGTGCTGCTACCATGTTGTGTGCTGCAACCATATTGTTATCATGTGATGCTGCCATGCTGTGCTGTCATGTGTTGCTACCATGCTGTGGTGTCATGTGTTGCTACCATGCTGTGGTGTCATGTGTTGCTACCATGTTGTTATCTGAGGTCTCTCTTTATGTAGTGATGTGCTACTCCCAGACCCCGGCCCCGCAGGAGGCCTTTTGGTAGGCCGTTATGGAACATAATAATGGGGTTTTAACTGACTTTCCTAGTTAAATAAAGTTTAAATAAATCTATTAAATAAAATGATAAATGTTTATTGAAAGAGGAATTACACATGATACATAAATCAAGATCCCCCCCTGAGGATACCCCCCCCCCCCCCAACAAACCAAGCATCCAATATTACAATAAGATTAAAACAACAAACCAAGCATCCAATATTACAATAAGATTAAAACAACAAACCAAGCATCCAATATCACAATAAGATTAAAACAACAAACCAAGAATCCAATATTACAATAAGATTAAAACCACAAACCAAGCATCCAATATTACAATAAGATTAAAACAACAAACCAAGCATCCAATATTACAATAAGATTAAAACAACAAACCAAGCATACAATATTACAATAAGATTAAAACAACAAACCAAGCATCCAATATTACAATAAGATTAAAACCACAAACCAAGCATCCAAAATTACAATAAGATTAAAACAACAAACCAAGCATCCAATATTACAATAAGATTAAAACAACAAACCAAGCATCCAATATTACAATATAATTAAAACAACAAACCAAGCATCCAATATTACAATATAATTAAAACAACAAACCAAGCATCCAATATTACAATAAGATTAAAACAACAAACCAAGCATACAATATTACAATAAGATTAAAACAACAAACCAAGCATCCAATATCACAATAAGATTAAAACAACAAACCAAGCATCCAATATCACAATAAGATTAAAACAACAAACCAAGCATCCAATATTACAATAAGATTAAAACAACAAACCAAGCATCCAATATCACAATAAGATTAAAACAACAAACCAAGCATCCAATATCACAATAAGATTAAAACATCAAACCAAGCATCCAATATCACAATAAGATTAAAACAACAAACCAAGCATCCAATATTACAATAAGATTAAAGCAACAAACCAAGCATCCCCTGTTTGTCCATTGACAATGTTTTATAGCACATGATTGAACCTTCATTTAACCAGCCGAGTCAGCCAGGAACACATGGCTGCCTGTAGTCCCATACATAGACTACAAGTAATCTGATACGTTGATAGAATTAAACTTCAACGAACATGCAAGAGATCCACATGTGAATGAAGACAGTGAAAACACCCAGAGCCCCTGTCCCAAACCAAGCTGCACACAATGTCCCCAGTGTTGTCCCTACTCTACCTGCCCACACTATTACTATGGCTCCCTGCTACCCCAGAGGCACTACAGCTACATGTTAGACCAGCAGACAGAACCACCCCAGCAGACAGAACCACCCCGGCAGACAGAACCACCCCAGAACCAGAACCACCCCAGCAGACAGAACCACCCCAGCAGACAGAACCACCCCAGCAGACAGAACCACCCCAGGAGACAGAACCACCGCAGTAGACAGAACCACCCCAGCAGACAGAACCACCCCAGCAGACAGAACCACCCCAGCAGACAGAACCACCCCATCAGACAGAACCACCACAGCAGACAGAACCACCCCAGCAGACAGAACCACCCCAGCAGACAGCACCACCCCATCAGACAGAACCACCACAGCAGACAGAACCACCCCAGCAGACAGAACCACCCCATCAGACAGAACCACCCAAGCAGACAGAACCACCCCATCAGACAGAACCACCCAAGCAGACAGAACCACCCCATCAGACAGAACCACCCCAGCAGACAGAACCACCCCAGCAGACAGAACCACCCCAGCAGACAGAACCACCCCAGCAGACAGAACCACCCCAGCAGCACCGGCTGGACCCCAACAGAGCTCCCAAGGTCCCCCATTGCCCGACTACTGACTGACACTTCAGTATTCCCGTAAATGTAGCCCCTCCTTCTGCTGCTACTGCTCCCGTTTCATTGGTCCCATACCAAAAGGGGCAGACACAACTACGACACATCCAGCAACATAAAGTGCTGCGACAATAAATGCTAAAGTCACAGACGTATCTACAGTATATTTGTACACAACTTGGATGTCAGACAGTCTTCCAACCACGGTTTCCATGAGGTGTCCCAAACCTCCACGTACAGCAGTGGTCCCTGTCAGAACTACAGTCACCTCCTTGGTGTCCGGCTCAGTTCTCCCCAGCATTCTCCTAAAGTTAGCTTTGACCTGTTGTGAGACTGTTATGGAGATCAAAACCGTTAGAAGAAATCCTATTCACATAGTCAGAAATATGATAAGCTTGTTGACGGACTGTGATTCCTTCTCAATGGCGTCTTTTGGTGGAGGTCCAAACAGGTCACCTAGTCCTGCTTCCACTGTAGAGGACAGCAGGTAGCCTCCAGCTAATACAGAGATGAATCCCAGCAGTGTGCTTTCTAGCACGTTACAGACACCTGTATGGAGGGAGAGAGGGAGGAGAGAGGGAGGAGAGGGAGGGGGTTGGGAGGAGGGGGAGGGGTTGGGAGGAGTGAGGGAGGAGAGAGAGGGAAGAATATGGGAGGAAGTTGGGAGGAGATGGAGGGGTTGGGAAGAGAGAGGGAGGGATTTGGGAGGAGAGAGGGAGGTGAGAGGGAGGTGAGAGGGAGGAAAGAGGGAAGGGGTTTGGGAGGAGAGAGGGAGGATAGAGGGAGGGGGTTGGGAGGAGAGAGTGAGGAGAGAGGGATGTGAGAGGGAGGAGAGAGGGAGGGGGTTGGGAGGTAATGGAGGAGCGGGAGAACAAGAGAGGGGGGTGAGCATAGATGAATGTTTATTAACAACTAGGAGTCCTACCAAAACCCACTCTAAACTACCCCAAACCAGTAAAATGGGATTGAGTGTTACCCAGATCAATTCCAATCAAGTTTATTTGTCACGTGCACAGGGTACAGCAGGTGTAAATGGTGCAGTCATGATATCACAAATTTACTGGACAAGCTTCTTGAGGAGAAATTATCAGGAAACGACTGTGGATTTGATTTAGGTCAAATCATGGATTACCATGTTGAAGAAAAGGCTTGGTTGAACAGTAAAACTATCATGTTGGTTGAACACTAAAACTATCATGTTGGTTGAACAGTAAAACTATCATGTTGGTTGAACACTAAAACTATCATGTTGGCTGAACAGTAAAACTATCATGTTGGTTGAACAGTAAAACTATCATGTTGGTTGAACACTAAAACTATCATGTTGGTTGAACACTAAAACTATCATGTTGGCTGAACACTAAAACTATCATGTTGGTTGAACACTAAAACTACCATGTTGGTTGAACACTAAAACTATCATGTTGGCTGAACACTAAAACTATCATGTTGGCTGAACACTAAAACTATCATGTTGGTTGAACACTAAAACTATCATGTTGGCTGAACACTAAAACTATCATGTTGGTTGAACAGTAAAACTATCATGTTGGCTGAACACTAAAACTACCATGTTGGCTGAACACTAAAACTATCATGTTGGTTGAACAGTAAAACTACCATGTTGGTTGAACACTAAAACTATCATGTTGGTTGAACACTAAAACTATCATGTTGGTTGAACACTAAAACTATCATGTTGGTTGAACACTAAAACTATCATGTTGGCTGAACACTAAAACTATCATGTTGGTTGAACACTAAAACTATCATGTTGGTTGAACACTAAAACTATCATGTTGGTTGAACAGTAAAACTATCATGTTGGTTGAACACTAAAACTATCATGTAGAAGATATTGTAATTTTCCATTATGACTTTAGAGAGGAACGTTTATCATTATGAATGTTATAGACTCTGAAATAAACATTAAAATGCTGCAGGTTTCTTCAACACGTTTATTGTAATTTGGGATGTTTTGAAAAAGGTCAACAGAAGGCATCTTAAGACTGCATCATCCGGAAGGCCAGGCACCACCCCCTACCATGTCATTGTTAATATATATCAATATATATCCAAATGAACCTTTACCAGTTGAATGTAAATACAGTAAATATTTTAACTAAATAGGCAACTGGAAAAAAATACATTTTCCTAAATCGCCAATCCACTTTCTGGATGAAATCAGCGAAGTTTGTGGCGCTTTTCATCTATACAAGACTGTAGAAACAAACTCACAACACTTCAATTGGGTCTGTATCACTTCAGTAACATCTCATCTTCATAACTAACACTGGGGGCCCTTTCTGAAAGACTTGAAATATGATTGACTAAAATGCCTTGTTTAAACTTGGCCAGCTAACATTCAATTCCCTTACTGGTAAAATGAAGTCTGCACTCCAAAATATAGACTCTAAGGATATGAAACTACACGTGTATTTTTGCATGCTCAGGTTGCCCATCATATACAGCCTTACCTGAACCATTCAGAATGAATGTCTTAACCTAACCGTTAAAAATCTACGTTTATCCCTCACATGAGTGGCAAGTCATTTTCACAACTTCAGAAGATCTTGTTGGTTTATTAACTGCGGTGAATCTCAGAGGCTACGCACAGATGAAGAAGGGTTTAAAGACGAAGAGCATGACGTTTTAACTCGAGATGATACTGTGTTCCTTGTGTCTCTTGTCTCACCTGTTTGAAGTTGCCATCGTTGATACAGAGAAGCACCTGGACTCACCTGTCTCTGGTTCCTGTTGTTCATACGGAGAAGCACCTGGACTCACCTGTCTCTGGTTCCTGTTGTTGATACGGAGAAGCACCTGGACACACCTGTCTCTGGTTCCTGTTGTTGATACAGAGAAGCACATGGACTCACCTGTCTCTGGTTCCTGTTGTTGATACGGAGAAGCACCTGGACGCACCTGTCTCTGGTTCCTGTTGTTGATACGGAGAAGCACCTGGACTCACCTGTCTCTGGTTCCTGTTGTTGATACGGAGAAGCACCTGGACTCACCTGTCTCTGGTTCCTGTTGTTGATACGGACGTCTCTGTCTGGCAGTGACCTCTCTCTAGTTCCTGTTGTTGATACCTCTCTGTCTGGCAGTGACCTGTCTCTAGTTCCTGTTGTTGATACGGACCTCTCTGTCTAGCAGTGGCCTGTAAAGAGGCAGAGGTGGACTTGACAGACAGAGGTGGACTTGACAGACAGAGGTGGACTTGACAGACAGAGGTGGACTTGACAGACAGAGGTGGACTTGACAGACAGAGGTGGACTTGGCAGACAGAGGTTGACTTGGCAGACAGAGGTGGACTTGACAGAGGTGGACTTGACAGAGGTGGACTTGGAAGAGGTGGACTTGGCAGACAGAGGTGGACTTGGCAGAGGTGGACTTGGCAGAGGTGGACGTGACAGAGGTGGACTTGACAGAGGTGGACTTGGCAGAGGTGGACGTGACAGAGGTGGACTTGGCAGAGGTGGACTTGGCAGAGGTGGACGTGACAGAGGTGGACTTGGCAGAGGTGGACTTGGCAGAGGTGGACGTGACAGAGGTGGACTTGATAGAGGTGGACTTGGCAGAGGTGGACTTGACAGAGTGACCTCGTAATCGTCATGTGACAGGCGCATGACTATGGTTCTGTTGAGGGATGACTACACATGACTATGGTTCTGTTGAGGGATGACTACACATGACTATGGTTCTGTTGAGGGATGACTACACGTGACTATGGTTCTGTAGAGGGATGACTACACATGACTATGGTTCTGTTGAGGGATGACTACACATGACTATGGTTCTG
>NC_143031.1:79332500-79345000 GCF_057628025.1 Oncorhynchus mykiss
ACTAACGACACTAGGAGTGTCTCCCAAATCTCACCTTAACACCTGTAGATATAGTTTTGAAACTTCTGTATGTGTAATGTCCTGTATGTGTAATGTTTACTGTTCATTTTTATTGTTTACTTCCCCTTTTTTATATTATCTACCTCACTTGCTTTGGCACATGTTTCCCATGCAAATAAAGCCCCTTGAATTGAATTGAATATAGTTCTCTGCCTCTCTCCCTCTATCCATGTCACAGGGTATCACGGTTAATTAGCCGAAGGTGGATTTGGAAGTTCATTAGTATGTTTTCCAGAGCGAGGGATGAGCCAGGGTCTTTCTCATTCTGACGTTGTCTTCTTCCTCTCCACTTCCACTAGTTTCCCCTCTCCTCTGCTCCTCCTCTGCTCCTCCTCTTCTAGAAAGTATGTTTTGTCAAGGCACAGTCTAGCAGTTTAATTCAATACATGCTCTGGTGTAGCTGAGAACAAGGATCTCTGGAGGAGCTGAGAACGAGGATCTCTGGAGTAGCTGAGAATGAGGATCTCTGGAGTAGCTGAGAATGAGGATCTCTGGAGTAGCTGAGAACGAGGATCTCTGGAGTAGCTGAGAAAGAGGATATCTGGAGTAGCTGAGAACGAGGATCTCTGGAGTAGCTGAGAAAGAGGATATCTGGAGTAGCTGAGAACAAGGATCTCTGGAGTAGCTGAGAATGAGGATCTCTGGAGTAGCTGAGAACGAGGATCTCTGGAGTAGCTGAGAACGAGGATCTCTGGAGTAGCTGATAACGAGGATCTCTGGAGTAGCTGAGAACGAGGATCTCTGGAGTAGCTGATAACGAGGATCTCTGGAGTAGCTGAGAACGAGGATCTCTGGAGTAGCTTAGAACGAGGATGTCCGTATAGTTGATATGGGACGTGGTTCATGTAGAACTGTGCTTGGACACTATGTAATAGATTACTGTAAACGGGCTGCAAAATACTGGTCACTTTCCCAAAAAACACACTTCCAGAAATCCAGCTTGCGGGTCTCCAGATTCCCAGATATTTGTTTTCTTATTCCAGGAATATTCCAACTGCGATTTCTGGGAAACTAAGGAATTTTAAGAAAGTTACCAGCATGTTGCAACTCTGGAAGTATTTAAAGCGACCGGCCAACCCCCTGATCTCTAATACCACTCCACAGTGATGGTTGATATGAGGGGAAGATATCTGACACAAAATGGCTGCCGTGGCATCACCCAGGTCTACAAATCAGAATGGCTGTCGTGGCATCACCCAGGTATACAAATCAGAATGGCTGTCGTGGCATCACCCAGGTCTACACATCAAAATGGCTGCCGTGGCATCACCCAGGTCTACACATCAAAATGGCTGCCGTGGCATCACCCAGGTCTACACATCAAAATGGCTGCCGTGGCATCACCCAGGTCTACACATCAAAATGGCTGCCGTGGCATCACCCAGGTCTACACATCAAAATGGCTGCCGTGGCATCACCCAGGCCTACACATCAGAATGGCTGCCGTGGCATCACCCAGGTCTACACATCAAAATGGCTGCCGTGGCATCACCCAGGTCTACACATCAAAATGGCTGCCGTGGCATCACCCAGGTCTACACATGAGAATGGCTGTGGTGGCATCACCCAGGTCTACACATCAGAATGACTGTGGTGGCATCACCCAGGTCTACACATCAAAATGGCTGCCGTGGCATCACCCAGGTCTACACATCAGAATGTCTGTCGTGGCATCACCCAGGTCTACACATCAGAATGTCTGTCGTGGCATCACCCAGGTCAGGTCTACACATCAGAATGTCTGTCGTGGCATCACCCAGGTCTACACATCAGAATGGCTGCCGTGGCATCACCCAGGTCTACACATCAGAATGTCTGTCGTGGCATCACCCAGGTCCAGACATCAAAATGTCTGTCGTGGCATCACCCAGGTCTACACATCAAAATGTCTGTCGTGGCATCACCCAGGTGTACACATCAGAATGTCTGTCGTGGCATCACCCAGGTCTACACATCAAAATGTCTGTCGTGGCATCACCCAGGTCTACACATCAGAATGTCTGTCGTGGCATCACCCAGGTCTACACATCAAAATGTCTGTGGTGGCATCACCCAGGTCTACACATCAGAATGGCTGTCGTGGCATCACCCAGGTCCACGCATCAAAATGTCTGCCGTGGCATCACCCAGGTCTACACATCAGAATGGCTGTCGTGGCATCACCCACTACTATTTAAGCGTTTTTTGGGGTATTTGTAGTTTACTTTACTAAATATATTTTCGACAACTTTTACATCACTACATTCCTAAAGAAAATTATGTACTTTTTACTCCATACATTTTCCCTGACATCCAAATGTACATTCTGAATGCTTAGCATGACAGGAAAATGCTCCAATTCACGCACTTATCAGGAGAACATCCTAGGTCATCCCTACTGCCTCTGATCTGGCAGACTCACTAAACAGAGAACATCCTAGGTCATCCCTACTGCCTCTGATCTGGCAGACTCACTAAACAGAGAACATCCTAGGTCATCCCTACTGCCTCTGATCTGACAGACTCACTAAACAGAGAACATCCTAGGTCATCCCTACTGCCTCTGATCTGGCAGACTCACTAAACAGAGAACATCCTAGGTCATCCCTACTGCCTCTGATCTGGCAGACTCACTAAACAGAGAACATCCTAGGTCATCCCTACTGTCTCTGATCTGGCAGACTCACTAAACAGAGAACATCCTAGGTCATCCCTACTGTCTCTGATCTGGCAGACTCACTAAACAGAGAACATCCTAGGTCATCCCTACTGCCTCTGATCTGGCAGACTCACGGAACATAAACGCTTGGTTTTTAAATGATGCCTGAGTGTTGGACTGAGCCCCCGGTTACGAGTCCAACACTCTAACCACTAGGCTACGCTGCCTGAGTGTTGGACTGAGCCCCCGGTTACGAGTCCAACACTCTAACCACAAGGCTACGCTGCCTGAGTGTTGGACTGAGTCCCCGGTTACGAGTCCAACACTCTAACCACTAGGCTACGCTGCCTGAGTGTTGGACTGAGTCCCCGGTTACGAGTCCAAAACTCTAACCACTAGGCTACGCTGCCTGAGTGTTGGACTGAGCCCCCGGTTACGAGTCCAACACTCTAACCACTAGGCTACGCTGCCTGAGTGTTGGACTGAGTCCCCGGTTACGAGTCCAACACTCTAACCACTAGGCTACGATGCCTGAGTGTTGGACTGAGTCCCCCGGTTACGAGTCCAACTCTCTAACCACTAGGCTACGCTGCCTGAGTGTTGGACTGAGTCCCCGGTTACGAGTCCAACACTCTAACCACTAGGCTACGCTGCCTGAGTGTTGGACTGAGCCCCCGGTTACGAGTCCAACACTCTAACCACAAGGCTACGCTGCCTGAGTGTTGGACTGAGTCCCCGGTTACGAGTCCAACACTCTAACCACAAGGCTACGCTGCCTGAGTGTTGGACTGAGCCCCCGGTTACGAGTCCAACACTCTAACCACTAGGCTACGCTGCCTGAGTGTTGGACTGAGTCCCCGGTTACGAGTCCAACACTCTAACCACTAGGCTACGCTGCCTGAGTGTTGGACTGAGCCCCCGGTTACGAGTCCAACACTCTAACCACTAGGCTACGCTGCCTGAGTGTTGGACTGAGTCCCCTGACTATCTGTATATTAAAACAACAACAAAATGGATGGCGTAATAGAATCATTTGAAATTATTTGTACTTTTACTTTTAATAAGTATATTTTACCAATGACATTTACTTTTGATACTTCAGTATATTTTAAAGAAAATACCTTCAGACTTTTACTCAAGTAGTTTTTTCCTTTGTGACTTTCACTTTTACTTGAGCCATTTTCTAGTCAGGTGTCTTTTCTTTTACTCAAGTATTACATTGGTTACTTTTTCCACCACTGCGTTTACATCACCCAGGTCAGAGATACACATCAAAATGGCTGCCGTGACATCACCCAGGTCAGAGCTAGGTCAGAGCTACACATCAAATGGCTGCCGTGACATCACCCAGGTCAGAGCTAGGTCAGAGCTACACATCAAATGGCTGCCGTGACATCACCCAGGTCAGAGCTACACATCAAAATGGCTGCCGTGACATCACCCAGGTCAGAGCTAGGTCAGAGCTACACATCAAAATGTCTGCCGTGACATCACCCAGGTCAGAGCTACACATCAAAATGGCTGCCGTGACATCACCCAGGTCAGAGCTAGGTCAGAGCTACACATCAAAATGGCTGCCGTGACATCACCCAGGTCAGTGCTACACATCAAAATAGTTATAGTCAGTAGTGGTTGTAGTCAGTAGTGGTTTTATTCAGTAGTGGTTGTAGTCAGTAGTGGTTGTAGTCAGTAGTGGTTGTAGTCAGTAGTGGCTATAGTCAGTTTTGGTTGTAGTCAGTTTTGGTTGTAGTCAGTAGTGGTTGTAGTCAGTAGTGGCTATAGTCAGTTTTGGTTGTAGTCAGTTTTGGTTGTAGTCAGTTGTGGTTGTAGTCAGTAGTGGTTGTAGTCAGTAGTGGTTGTAGTCAGTTGTGGTTGTAGTCAGTAGTGGTTGTAGTCAGTAGTGGCTGTAGTCAGTAGTGGTTGTAGTCAGTAGTGGCTATAGTCAGTAGTGGCTATAGTCAGTAGTGGTTGTAGTCAGAAGTGGTTGTTGTCAGTAGTGGTTGTAGTCAGTAGTGGTTGTAGTCAGTAGTGGTTGTAGTCAGCAGTGGTTGTAGTCAGTAGTGGCTGTAGTCAGTAGTGGTTGTAGTCAGTAGTGGTTGTAGTCGGTAGAGGTTGTAGTCAGTAGTGGTTGTAGTCAGTAGTGGCTGTAGTCTGTAGTGGCTGTAGTCAGTAGTGGCTGTAGTCAGTAGTGGTTGTTGTCGTTAGTGGTTGTTGTCAGTAGTGGTTGTTGTCAGTAGTGGTTGTTGTCAGTAGTGGCTGTAGTCAGTAGTGGCTGTAGTCTCTAGCAGCTGTAGTCCGTAGTGTTTGTGGTCAGTAGTAGTTGTAGTCAGTAGTGGCTATAGTCAGTTTTGGTTGTAGTCAGTAGTGGTTGTAGTCAGTAGTAGTTGTAGTCAGTAGTGGTTGTAGTCAGTTGTGGTTGTAGTCAGTAGTGGTTGTAGTCAGTTGTGGTTGTAGTCAGTAGTGTGTGTTAAGGGGTTAAAATAAGCATTGCTTTTAGAGCTGAACTAAATGATACTGTAGCACACATACTTTGTTGGATGTCTGTAGGCCTTACTGTTGCCGAGATATTATCATTTGTTTGTCAGAATTCCTGGGTCAAAAGGTCACGGGAGATAATGCACAGATAATGCACAGGTCAATGGCCGAGCCTTTTCCAAAGAGTGTACCAGAATAGCACAGATGAACAAACAGGAACTGAAATATCTCAAGACAGTAATGTCCAATCAACATGAGATTGTCAGGGGTTATACACAGCACCAGTCAACAGTTTGGCTGACAGCATTGACAGTTAATATGCAAAATAGCTGTTAATGTAGGCACTTATTTCATGTTGTACACAATAAATCATGGACAAATGAGTATTTTTTTTCACCTAAGTGTTTTTATTTTGACGTACTAATGCTACTTATTAACAAACTAACGTTTGATGTAATCGTTGCGTGCTCGGAATACGTGACCAAACACTACATGTTGGATTGCTATAATGCACATAGAAGTGAATTTCAGTTAGAGTCTGCTCAGAGGAGGAAGGGGAGCTCCATCCTCCTCAGTTAATTTCAGTATAGGCTTCTCAGAGGAGGAAGGGGAGGACCGTCCTCCTCAGTGAATTTCAGTTTGAGTCTGCTCAGAGGAGGAAGGGGAGGACCGTCCTCCTCAGTGAATTTCAGTTAGAGGCTGTTCAGAGGAGGAAGGGGAGGACTGTCCTCCTCAGTGAATTTCATTAGAGGCTTCTCCGAAGGAGGAAAGGGTGGACCGTCCTCCTCAGTGAATTTCGGTAGAGGCTTCTCCGAAGGAGGAAAGGGAGGACCATCCTCCTCAGTGAATTTCATTAGAGGCTTCTCTGAAGGAGGAAAGGGAGGACCGTCCTCCTCAGTGAATTTCAGAGTCTGCTCAGAGTTGGAAAAGGAGGACCATCCTCCTCCGTGAATTTCAGAGTCTGCTCAGAGTTGGAAGGGGAGGACTATCCTCCTCAGTGAATTTCATATAAATAAAAATAGTGACACATTTAAAAAAGTTATTATTTTTAGATGAAAATGTACTAAATATATTCACTTGACTAAATAATTGATTAAAACACACTGTTTTGCAATGAATATCGACAGTAGAACAGCTAGCTTCTGTCCTCCTCTGTGTACATTGACTTCAAAACAAAACCTAGGAGGCTCATGGTTCTCACCCTCTTCCATCGACTTACACAGTAATTATGACAACTTCTAGAGGACGTCCTCCAACATATCAGAGCTCTTGCAGCATGAACTGACATGTTGTCCACCCAATCAAAGAATCAGAGATTGAATCTAGTACTGGAAGCATAATCTAGCTAGCAATGCAGTGCATAACATGTTGAGAGAGAAAGACAGTAGTTGAACAGTTCTCAACAAATTAATTTATTCCAAAAATGAAGGAGAAACGTGAGAGAGAGAGAGAGAGAGAGAGAGAGAGAGAGAGAGAGAGAGAGAGAGAGAGAGAGAGTACATCTGTGCTTGTGTCAGTAAATCCACGTGTGTGTGTTCCTCAGGTCCTGTCTGTAGTTGGTTGTGTTAAATGGTCTCTCCCTCTAGATGTTACACCTGCATTAGTCAGCCTGGTAATTGTGATTAATTACTCTTCAACACATGGCCTCAACCCTGCAAGCACACACACACACACACACACACACACACACACAAAAATCTAACAGCTGTGGTTCTGTGATTAAGTACCTCACTACTCGGTTATAAAGTGGCACACCACCTCTGCAGACTAGGGACCGAATGTTTTTCTCCTGTGAAAACGGTTAAGAGTAGCTTACATATCGGGGCAGATACTCTGCCTTCAGAAATGATTCACACAACCTTGACTTTTTCCACATTTTGTTGTGTTACTGCCTGAATTTCAAATGGGTTAAATTGACATGTTGTGTCACTGGCCTGCACTCAATATCCCCGAATTGGAAGGTTTTCATTCCAAAGTGGAATATTTTTTCTTTCATGTTTTTTTTTTTACAAATTAATAACAAATTAAAAGCTCTAATGTATAGTGTCAAGTATTCAACCCCTTTGTTATGGAAAGCTTAAATAATTTCAGGAGTAAAATTGTGTGTAACAAGTCACATAATAAGTTGCATGGACATATTAAACTCTATTAGTGCACGTTCAACACTATTACACAATGATCTGTAAGTGAATTTCAAACATAGATTCAACCACAAAGACCAGCGAGGTTTTCCGATGCCTCACTCACTCTCATCTACCTACTGGTAGATGGGTAAATATAAAAAAGCAGACATTGAATATATTGTACCTTTGAGCCTGGTGAAGTTATTCATTACCCTTTGGATGGTGTATCAATACACCCAGTCACTACAAAGATACAGGCGTCCTTCCTAACTCAGTTGCCGGAGAGGAAGGACACCACTCAGGGGTTTTTACCATGAAGTCAATGGTCACTTTAAAACAGTTACAGTGTTTAATAGATGTTATAGACGAGAAGGGAGGATACTCCACCATACTAACCTAAATGACAGAGTGAAAAGAAGCAACAGAATAAAAAATATTCTAAAACATGCATCCTGTTTAAAGAAAATGGCATTGAAGTTAAACTGCAAAAAATGTAGGGTCAGTTTGTTATATCTGGAGTACTTCTCTGTGTGAATTTAAGTATGCTCTCTCGTATTCTCTCTTTCTCTCTTTCTTTCTCTCTCTCGGAGGACCTGAGCCCAAGGACCATGCCTCAGGACTACCTGGCATGATGACTCCTTGCTGTCCCCAGTCCACCTGGCTTTGCTGCTGCTCCAGTTTCAACTGTTCTGCCTTATTATTATTTGACCAAGCTGGTCATTTATGAACATTTGAACATCTTGGCCATGTTCTGTTATAATCTCCACCCGGCACAGCCAGAAGAGGACTGGCCACGCCACATAGCCTGGTTCCTCTCTAGGTTTCTTCCTAGGTTTTGGCCTTTCTATGGAGTTTTTCCTAGCCACCGTGCTTCTACACCTGCATTGCTTGCTGTTTGGGGTTTTAGGCTAGGTTTCTGTACAGCACTTTGAGATATCAGCTGAGATACGAAGGGCTATATAAATACATTTGAGTTGATTTGATTTTGATTTGATTTGAAATCAAATGACACTCCCCTTTACTGTCAAATCAAATGACACTCCCCTTTACTGTCAAATCAAATGACACTCCCCTTTACTGTCAAATCAATGGAACACCTCCCCCTCATAGAATTAACTCAAACAATGTTGAACTGTATCGACCGTGTGTTGATCAAGGTGGATATCAACTTTACCACTTCAGCATCCTTTTGTGGCACAGTCGATGCCACGCAGTGCTAAGAGCAGAAGGTTGGGGGTACGCCGACCACAACGAGCTCACCCTGCCTGTTTCAAAGCCGGCTGCAGACAGTGATCAGCTATGGGGAAATCAGTTTATTGAAGCCATATTTATAATTGCGTAAAATATCTGCAACAAATGTAGGATAAATAACAACAGGTATCATTTACTCTGGGCTGGCAGATACATGTAGGATAAATAACAACAGGTATCATTTACTCTGGGCTGGCAGATACATGTAGGATAAATAACAACAGGTCATATAATTTACTCTGGGCTGGCAGATACATGTAGGATGAATAACAACAGGTATCATTTACTCTGGGCTGGCAGATACATGTAGGATAAATAACAACAGGTATCATTTACTCTGGGCTGGCAGATACATGTAGGATAAATAACAACAGGTATCATTTACTCTGGGCTGGCAGATACATGTAGGATAAATAACAACAGGTCATATAATTTACTCTGGGCTGGCAGATACATGTAGGATAAATAACAACAGGTATCATTTACTCTGGGCTGGCAGATACATGTAGGATAAATAACAACAGGTATCATTTACTCTGGGCTGGCAGATACATGTAGGATAAATAGCAACAGGTCATATAATTTACTCTGGGCTGGCAGATACATGTAGGATAAATAGCAACAGGTCATATCATTTACTCTGGGCTGGCAGATACATGTAGGATAAATAGCAACAGGTCATATCATTTACTCTGGGCTGGCAGATACATGTAGGATAAATAACAACAGGTATCATTTACTCTGGGCTGGCAGATACATTTAGGATAAATAACAACAGGTATCATTTACTCTGGGCTGGCAGATACATGTAGGATAAATAACAACAGGTCATATCATTTACTCTGGGCTGGCAGATACATGTAGGATAAATAACAACAGGTCATATAATTTACTCTGGGCTGGCAGATACATGTAGGATAAATAACAACAGGTATCATTTACTCTGGGCTGGCAGATACATGTAGGATAAATAACAACAGGTATCATTTACTCTGGGCTGGCAGATACATGTAGGATAAATAGCAACAGGTCATATAATTTACTCTGGGCTGGCAGATACATGTAGGATAAATAGCAACAGGTCATATCATTTACTCTGGGCTGGCAGATACATGTAGGATAAATAGCAACAGGTCATATCATTTACTCTGGGCTGGCAGATACATGTAGGATAAATAACAACAGGTATCATTTACTCTGGGATGGCAGATACATGTAGGATAAATAACAACAGGTATCATTTACTCTGGGAAGGCAGGTTCATGTAGGATAAATAACAACAGGTCATATCATTTACTCTGGTCTGGCAGGTTCATGTAGGATAAATAACAACAGGTCATATAATTTACTCTGGTCTGGCAGGTTCATGTAGGATAAATAACAACAGGTCATATCATTTACTCTGGGTTTGCTGGTTCATGTAGGATAAATAAAAACAGGTCACATCATTTACTCTGGGCTGGCTGGTTCATGTAGGATAAATAACAACAGGTCATATAATTTACTCTGGGCTGGCAGGTTCATGTAGGATAAATAACAACAGGTCATATAATTTACTCTGGGCTGGCAGGTTCATGTAGGATAAATAACAACAGGTCATATCATTTACTCTGGGCTGGCTGGTTCATGTAGGATAAATAACAACAGGTCATATCATTTACTCTGGGCTGGCTGGTTCATGTAGGATAAATAACAAGAGGTCATATCATTTACTCTGGGCTGGCTGGTTCATGTAGGATAATAACAACAGGTCATATCATTTACTCTGGGCTGGCTGGTTCATGTAGGATAATAACAACAGGTCATATCATTTACTCTGGGCTGGCTGGTGTAACAGCTAAAGGCAGATTAACTCTCACACACACATGTGCACATGGACACCAACGCACATACACACACACACGGACGTACACACACAGACACGCACGCACGCACGCACGCACACACACACACACACACGGTGTGGATTTCAGTTAACTAATTTAATGAGTGGGGCAAGGCAGTGTGGGAGAGCTGGTATTGGCAGTCTTCCAAAAACAGAGAGAGACAGAGCGAGAGAGGTTCATCCCACACCCGTTTTTGCAGTCCAAGTCCATGCATGTACGTGTGTGTATGTATGTTTGTGTGTGTATATGTGTGTGTGACAGCTCCCCTATGGTTCTCAGGTCTGGGCAGTGGTCCAGGAGAGTGGGTAGCATCTCTCTCTCTCTCTCTCGTTCTCGCTCTCGCTCTCGCTCTCACTCTCGCTCTCTCTCTCTCTACAGTGTTAACTTCTGCCTCACAGCCAAGCCCTGGCAGAGGCACAGAATGTTGTTCGTGTGTGTTCACTTGATTGATCCCCACACTCCACCGTAGTACGGGCATCTGTAGCTGGGGGACCACCTGTATGTGTGTGTTCTTCAGGCTAGCAGACCTCATAGATACTATGTCCAGGGTGTCAGGGGTGATCAATCCCAGTAGAAATAACAAGCCCCCTGCAGAATACTCCTCTCTACTTTACTCCTCCCTTCATCCCACCATCCTTTTGGGACTCTTCCTCCATCCATCTCTCTCCCTTTTTCCTCCCTTCCTCCCTTCCATCTCTCTTTCTGTCACCCCTGCCTTCCCCCCTTCCTTCTCTCCTTCTCTCCTTCTCTCCTTACTTCAACCCCTCCCTTCCCCTTCCTCCCTTCCTGATCTCCCTCCTTCCCTTATCTCCTTCCCTCACACCTCCCTCCCTTCCTTCTCTCCTTCCCTTCCACTCCCTTCCTCCCTTCCTTCCCTTCCACTCCCTTCCTCCATTCCTTCTCTCCTTCCCTTCCCCCTCTCTTTGATCTCTCCTTCCCTCACTACTTCCTTCCTCTCTTCCTCTTCCAAATCTATCATTCTGTTTTCCTCTCATCCCTCCCTCTTCCTTCTTCATCACTCATTTTACTCCTCTCTCTAGTCTCTCTGCACCATTATAGACTCCTTCACCCCTCCCGCTTTCCCTCCTCCCCCTCGTCCCCCCGTCCCAAAAGTCATCAGTGCAACCCTAAACTTCACTACTGTGCCCATCCATCTTCGTGTGTGTGTGTGTGCCGGCTGCTGTTGTGCTTGTGTGTGTGCGTAAGGGTAAGTGGTATTGACTGAGCCTATATGAAAGGCCAGAGTTAATCCATGTTTGGACAAGCCAGCCCATACATCTCCTCTCTGTCACTAGCTATCATAGCTGGGGTGAATAAGGGGATCGGGGACCGAGGACCAACCCAATAAACCAGGACACAAATCACCCACACACACACACACACACACACACACACACACACACACACACACACACACACACACACACACACACACACACACACACACACACACACACACACACACTCACATAAACAAACAAACAAACAACAGACCTGCATGCTCCATCTCTCTCGGTAGTGTAGTTTAGTGTAGTTATGGTGTGACAGTAATGATAATATCAACCTGTATCCAACATGAAGAGCTGGCTGTAGTGTAGTTTAGTGTAGTTGTGGTATGACAGTAATGATAATATCAACCTGTATCCAACATGAAGAGCTGGCTGTAGTGTAGTTTAGTGTAGTTGTGGTATGACAGTAATGATAATATCAACCTTTATCCAACATGAAGAGCTGGCTGTAGTGTAGTTTAGTGTAGTTATGGTGTGACAGTAATAATAATATCAACCTTTATCCAACATGAAGAGCTGGCTGTAGTGTAGTTTAGTGTAGTTATGGTATGACAGTAATAATAATATCAACCTTTATCCAACATGAAGAGCTGGCTGTAGTGTAGTTTAGTGTAGTTATGGTATTACAGTAATGATAACATCTGCAGTTTACATCATCTAACCTCCTCACTGTTAAAGACATTTCCCCTATGGTGGGGATTCAGTTTCCAGCGCCCCTCATATGGTCATGGACTCTCTCTCTCTCACATACACACACACACACACACACACACACACA